>NW_026869247.1:0-78037 GCF_020745735.1 Hemiscyllium ocellatum | reverse complement strand
AAGGGGGCGAGAGAGGGGAGGGAAGGGGAGTGCGAGAGAGGGGAGGGACGGGGAGTGCGAGAGAGGGGAGGGACGGGGAGGGCGAGAGAGGGGAGGGGAGGGGAGGGCCAGAGAGGGGAGGGAAGGGGAGGGCCAGAGAGGGGAGGGAAGGGGAGGGCTAGAGAGGGTTGGGGAGGGCCCGGATGGCAAGAATGTGGAGTGGAGGCCGAGAGAGGGGTGGGCGAGAGAGTGAAGGTGAGGGTTGGGCTGGGAGGGCGAGAGAGGGGTGTGAGGTTGAGGGGAGGGGAGGGGAGGACGAGAGAGGGGAAGGGAGGGGAGGGCGAGAGGAGGGGAAGGGAGGGGGAGAGGGTGGTGGGGAGGGCAGGGCAGGACCTTGGTGAACAAATCTCTGGATGTCTGAATATGTCAGCACAAGCAGACAGGGTGGGGAAGACACCTGAACTAAGAGCAGGAGGGGGACCCATATCCTGGTGGGGAGAGTTGCTGGAGCTGCTCGAGAGGATTTAAACTCATCTGGCAGGGGTGTGGGACCCCAAACAGTCGTAAGGTCAGAAAGAAATTTGAGGTTGGTACAGATGTTCAACAGAGCAATATAAATAGACAAGGCAGGCTAGAACATAGCAGACAATGAGGGAAAATTGATGAATTAAACTGCATTTATTTCAATGCAAAGGGCCGGACAGATAAGGCAGATGAACCCAGACCATGGATGGGAACATGGGACTGGGATGTTGTAGGTCTTACAGAAACACAGCTGAGGGAGCGACAGGACCAGCAGCTCAATGTTCCAGGGGACAGATGCTGCAGGAAGGATAGAACAGGAGGCAAAACAGGGGGAGAGCTGGTGGTTTTGAGTGGGGGAAAAATCCCAGCAGTACCTAGAGGGAGTATTCATGCAGGATCGCCCAGTTAAGCGATATTGGTGGAACTGAGAAATAGAAATTGGTCATCAGTTTGCTACGGTCGTACTACAGCGATAGGCAATGGGAGATGGAGGAGCAAATATGTCAGGAGATCTCAGATATCTGTTCGAATATTAGGTTTGTAGCAGTCGGAGATTTTAACCTTTCCAGACCTGGACTGGGACTGCCGCAGTGTTGAGCATTTGGATGGGAGGAATTTGTTCAGCCTGTTCCAGAAACTCCCAGTCATTGCGATGGAAAATTGCGATGGAAAAGGACAGGCCTGGTCCACAAGTTCAAGTTATACAATGGAGCAAGATAGGATTAGACAGGAATTTTTAAAATAGATATGGGAAGGCTATTTGCAGGTAAAGGGAAGTCTGGCAAGGAGGAATATCTTAAAACCGAGATAAAAGGAGCATTCAGCGCCAGCATGTTCCTGTTAGTGTGCAGCACAATGCTGACAGAATTAGGTAACACTGGCTGAGTTTCGAGGTTCTGGTCAGGAAAAAGGGGGCACATGTCAGATATAACTGGCTGACTCAAGGGAATCCCCTCAGGAGCATCGGGGCTGTAGAAATACACTTAGGATGGAAATCAGGAATGCAAAAAGGGAACATGAGATAGCTTTGGCAGAGAAAGTTAAGGAGAACTGAAAGAGATTCTACAAGTGTATTAAGAGCAAAAGAAGAGCAAGGGACAAAACCAGTATCCTTAATGATCAATGAAGCCAACGATGTAAGGAATTACAAGATGCAAAACAAACATTTCACTTTGGAACGTACTGTGGATAAAGACTGGGGAGCTCAGGGAACTAAACAGTGTTTGCCCTGACTATGATTGGAACACTGTGCGCAATTCTGGTCTCAATGCCACAGGAAGGATGTTATGGAACATGAAAGGGTTCAGAAGAAATGAACAAGGATGTTGCCAGGGCTGGAGGGTTTGCGCTTCAGGGAAAAGCCTGAATAAACTGGGGCTGTTTTCACTTGAACATGGGAGGCTGAGGAGTTACCCGATAAAGGTGTTTAAAATCATGATGGTCAGCGATAGGGTCAATCGACAAGGTCTTTTCCCAAGGGCTGGGGGATTCTAAACCAACAGGGAATAGCTTTAAAGTGCGAGGGTAACATTTCGAAGGGAGCTAAAGGACAACTGGTTCCTGCAGAGTGTATGGAATACGCTGCCAGAGGATATAGTGGAGGCTGATAGAAATACATTTAAAAGGTATGTGGATGGGTGTATGAGTAGGAAGGGTTTAGAGGGATATTGGCAAAGTTCTGGCAAATGTGACTAGATACGTCATGCAGGAGTTGGTCTGAAGGATCTGTTTCCGTGCTGTACATCTCTATGAGCCAATGTCTTGAAATGAGTCCACATTATCGAAGAGGAGGTGCTGGAAGTTTTAAAACACAAAGTTAACAAAAAGACATGAGAGGCACGTTGTTACACAGAGGGTGGGTTGTGTTTGAATGAACTTCCCAAGGAAGGGGTGAACATGGGAATTACAATGTTTAAAAGACACTAGGATTAGTACAGGAATAGGAAAGGTTTGAAGGGATATGATCAAGGAACAGGCAGGTGGGACGAGATCAGTTTTAGAGTATGGTTAGCGTTTACCAAACAGTGCGGTATGACTCTCTGACTAGGATCATAATGTCATCTCATTAATTAACAAAGGCTGCAAGGGAAAGCCAGGGAACTACAGACTGATGAGCCAGACATCAGGGTGGGTCAGTTGTTGGTAAAAACAGGGTAAAAACAATGACTGCAGATGCTGGAAACCAGATTCTGGGTCAGTGGTGCTGGAAGAACACAGCAGTTCAGGCAGCATCCAAAGTGCAGAGAAATCGACGTTTCAGGCAAAAGCCCTTCATCAGGAATACAGGCAGAGAGCCTGAGGGTGGGGGTGAGGAGAAAGTAGCATAGAGTACAATAGGTGAGTGGGGAGGGGATGAAGGTGATAGGTCAGGGGGAGGGTGAAGTGGATAGGTGGAAAAGAAGATAGGCAGGTAGGACAAGTCATGGGGACAGTGCTGAGCTGGAAGTTTGGAACTGGGGTGAGGTGTGGGGGGGGGGAAATGAGGAAACTGTTGAAGTCCACAGTGATGCCCTGGGGTTGAAGTGTTCCGAGGCGGAAGACGAGGTGTTCTTCCTCCAGGCGTCTGATGGTGAGGGAGCGGCGGTGAAGGAGGCCCAGGACCTCCATGTCCTCGGCAAAATGGGAGAGGGAGTTGAAATGTTGGGCCACGGAGCATTGTGGTTGATTGGTGGGGGTCTCCCGGAGATGTTCCCTAAAGCGTTCTGCTAGGAGGGTCAGTTGTTGGAGGTCATTCTGAGAGGTAGGACTTACGTGCATTTGGAAATACAAGGACTGATTACGAACAGTCAGCATGGCTTTGTGCGTGGGAAACATGTCTCACAAACTTGACTGGAGTTTGTTCAAGATGTGACCAAAAAGATAGATCACGGCAGAGCAACAGATGTTGTTTCTGGCTTCAGCAAACTCTTGGTCAGTGTGTAGCATGATACATTGGTTAGTAAGGGTAGATCACAAGGGCTGAAAATGTGTTGCCGGAAAAGCACAGCAGGTCAGGCAGCATCCAAGGAATAGGAGATTAAACGTTTCGGGCATAAGCCCTTCTTCAGCCCTTCCTGAAGAAGGGCTCAGGCCCGAAACGTCAAATCTCCTGTTCCTTGGATGCTGCCTGACCTGCTGCACTTTTCCAGCTCTGATCTCCAGCATCTGCAGTCCTCACTTTCTCCTCGTAGATCACAAGGGGTCAGGGAGAGCTAGCCAGCAATGGGATACACAATGGGATGACAGTGGGAGACAGAGGGTGGTGGGAGAGGGTTGTTGTTTAGACTGCTGACCAGCGGTGTGCTGGAAGGATTGGTGCTGAGACCACTGTTGCACACCATTTATGTAAACAATTTGAGTGAAAACATAGGAGTCCCGATTAGTATGTTTGCGAATACCAATAGTGGAAGAATGGGCAGGGAATATAGTTATTGAAGGGGATGTTAATCAACTGGGCCAGTGGGCCAAGGAATGGAAGATGGAAATGCATTCAGGTGTTGGATGTAGTTCAGACAAACCAGGGAGGACTAATACAGTTAATGGTCGGGTCCTGGACAGAGAGAGCCCAAGGGGTGCAGTTACATTGTTTCTTGGACTGGCATCACAGGGGGACAGGAAGGGGAAAGTGGCATTTGGGCACACTTGTCTTCATTGGTCAGAGCACTGAGTACATGAGTTGGAGATATTGGTAACACTGTCGTCAATATTTCTCCTGGGCAGAGGAGGTCACAGGGTGACGTTATAAAAGTTTATGAAACCATGTAGGGCCTAAGTAAAGTGAACAGCCAAGGGTAGGTGAGTCCAAAGCTAGAGGCATAAACGTGAGGTGAGAGAGCAAGGATTTAAAGAGGGAGCTGGGGGGCAACATTATCCACAGAGGATGGTGCATAGACGGAATGGACTGCCAGAGGGAATGGTAGAAGCAAGTACAATTACAACATGGAAAAGACACTTGGCCAGGTACATGGAGAGGAGAAGGTTTGAAGGGATATGGGCCAACTCAGGTAAATGCGACTCATTCCATTTCAGAAACCTCAGCCGAAGAGTCATGCAGCACAGAAACAGACCCTATGTCTCCAGTTGTTGGAGGAGGAGACTATCGAGACAAGGCATGTTGTAGAGACTGAATCAGATTACAGCGATATGGATGGTCATCTGGACTGGAGGTTTCAAATATGTGAAGTAATTAGTGAGGAGATGACCGAGATAGGAACTGTTATAGGAATTAGAATGATTGAAGACACTGGTCCAAAAGACAAGCCATAGATACAGTGTTGGAAAAGGAATAGGGAACAGAAAGATCCCAGGCAGCATTACCACCCTCTCATTGCAGGCCTGCTTTCCCCTGAATTGTCCTGGTGCTCACCAAGACAGCACATGCCTGGATTGAAAAATGGGAACTCCCGATACTGTCTCAGTACAACAAACTTAAAGTAAAGGTGGTGATTGCGCCTTCAGTGTGTCTGTACTGTGCTCTGCCTTCAGCACTACATCTATGTCATGTCCTGTTAGCTGATGTTTGGAGCTCTCTCATTGCTTTCTGCTCTGCACACTGGAATGATCTCACCTGGCGGCAGGATTTATTGAAGGCTCCTGACTGTTATCTCTCTGGCTGACCAACCATCTTCCCAACCAGCAGCTGGCAAGTCTATTGAATCAGGAACTTCCTGAATACCTGTAGAAGACACAGAAACAGACAGAATGGGAAATTAGACTGATGCTGTGAGGGATACACATGTAGAATGGCACTGAGCCCATAGAGATCTGGAAAATCCCAGTCTCCATTCCTGGTCTGTGTTTCCTCATCTCTTTGGAGAATTCTGTTGGCTCAGGATCTGGAGTAGCTGCAAGAGAGAGAGACGCTGACAGAGGCAGCAATTAGACCCACACAGGGAGGGATACCACATGGAGGGATACTGAGTGATATTACCACAGCACAGGATCAAACAATTGTGCAGGAACAAAGGGTTTCAATTCATGCTACAATAGGATGCACAACCTGGGAGCAGACGAAGTGATGGTCTAATGCCATTATTGTGAGGCAATTTATCCAGAAACCATTACACATGAATTAATGTGAATTGAACTCTTTAAAAAAGATATAATTAAAAACCTGTAAGTGAGTATTAAACAATTGCTGATGTTAAAAGAAATCCATCGGGTGCATTGATGTCCTTAGTGAAGTAATCTAAGATGGGACTGGGATATCACAGGGATTACAGAACAACAGCTGAGGGAGGGACAGGACAGGCAGCTCAATGCCCCAGGGGACAGATGCTGCAGGAAGGACAGAAGGGGAGCTGACAGAGGAGGAGAGCTGCTGGTTGTGATTGGGGTGAAACATCACAGCAGGGACTGAGAGAGGAGATTCCTGCGGGACCGCCCAGTGACGCTGTGTTCATGGAATTCATCAACAACAATGGGGCTTCCCTTTCCTCTGATTGTTCTACAGACCCCGATAGCCCCGCCCTCCTGCTCCTTGACCTTCTCAATATGGCGGCCTCGAGCTCTCCCTCTTCCCTCAAACAAATGGCGGCCGTGACCCTGGGCCGCTTCCCTGATCAGAGACCGCCACCTCCTTCCCCGGGCCTGGAGGGGCTTTTTTGGGTTTTTTTTACCTCTATCCGGGACTTGTGAATTCTCTCCGCTCCTTTCTCCCAGCGAGGCTCCCACACACCGGCTCTGAGCGCCGCTCTCTGAAGCCGATCGCAGCCGCTGCCGGAGAAAGCAGCTCCATGTCTCTCTCTGTCCTGATCAATGTGACACTGCGCATGCTCCACAGAGGAACCAAACTGCGCATGCGTCTGAGGTTATCGGAGAGTAGATATGAATATTCATAAATGGGGTAAAGAATGAGGTCTGCAGCTGCTGGAGATCAGAGCTGGAAATGTGTTGCTGGTTAAAGCACAGCAGGTCAGGCAGCATCCAAGGAACAGGAAATTCGACGTTTCGGGCATAAGCCCTTCATCAGGAATGCATAAATGCACAGGATCATGCGGATCATTAGCTGTCCAGAGTTGAGGGGGTTGGCTTAACAGAGACGGAGTAGATTGTGATTATATTCATTGGAATTCAGAAGAATGGAAACATATAAAATAATGAATGAAATGGATAAAATAGAAGTAGAGAGGATGTTTCCACTGGCAGGTAAATCTAGGACAAGGGGGCATCAACTCAAGATTAGAGGCAGCAAATTTAGGACTGAATTGAGAAGGAACTTCTGAACCTCAATGGAGTTCATTGCCCAGGGAAGTAGTTGATGCTAGTTCAGCAAACGTTTTTAAAGCTAAGGTAGCTTTTTCTTTTAAAAAAAAGAAATACGGTGAGAACTTGGATAAATGGTCCTGCGTCCACGAAATGATCAGCCATGATCTTATTGAATGGCAGAGCAAGCTCAAAGGGCAGGATGGCCTTCTCCTGTTCCTAGTTCTTATGTTATTCATTCCTCCCTCACTCGAGACTTGGAGGTGCTGGTGTTGGATTAGGATGGACAAAATTAAAATACACAGAACACCAGGTTATAGTCCAACAGGTTTATTTGGAAGCACTAGCGCTGCTGCTGCTGCATCAGGTGGTTGTGTGTTTTTAACTTTGTCCCTCCCTCTTGTAACTTATGCAGAGCAACAAAAGCCACGAAGCAGTGCGCATGCTCCAGCCAACAATAGTCCCAGGATGATTGATGTCAGCAGCGGACCAATGAAAAGACAAGGGCGGGGCTGGAGGACCTGGTCCTCCGACCAATCAGAGTGAATGAGAGGCGGGACTTGACTATACCACGTGTTCATCGTCGCGGCAGCGCGGCTGTGCGGGCGGAGAGCTGTCGGTAAGGAAAGAAATAAACAGCAGCAAGCGGGAGGGAAATGGTGTTGGTCTGGGCTGAGAGGTTTTGTAAACATTTGGTGTACATCGGAAAAGACAAATTTGAAACTTAGTCTCGTTTTTGCAGTAAACGGGAAAATGCCTCATCTCGCGATTGAGTCGAGTCAGTGCCGCCATCTTTATTCGGGGCAACGATTCACTGGACACGTGCAGCCGCCATCTTTGTAGGGGGCAAAGTTCAGAGGGGAGTATGTGCAGCTCTCCCTGATAGAGAGTCATAGGGCAGGATTTACACAGACCACATTCACACCCAGGGAAATGGATATTTTTTCTCCGGATTTGTTTCGTCATTCATTTAAATGATTTGGATGTGAATAGAGGCGGTAGAGTTAGTAAGTTTGCCGGGGACACCAAAATTGTTGGTATTGTGGTCAGTGATAAAGGTTGTCTCAGAATACAATGGGATATTGATCAGATGGGCCAATGGGCTGGGGAGTGGCAGATAGGGTTTAATTTAGATAAATGTGAGGTGCTGCATTTTAGAAAAGCAAATCCGAGCAGGACTCACACACTGAATTGTAAGGTCTTGGAGAGTCTTGCTGAACAAAGAGACCTTGGAATGCAGGTTCACAGTTCCTTGAAAGTAGAGTCACAGGTCGATAGGATAGTGAAGAAGACATTTGGTATGCTTCCCTTTGTTGGTCAGAGCGTTGAGTACAGGAGCTGGACAGGACATTGGTTAGGCCACTTTTGGAATATTGTGTGCAATTCTGGTCTCCCTCTTATCAGAAGGAGGCACTGAAACTTGAGAGGTTTGAGAATTGATTTTCAAGGATGTTGCCAGGGTTGGAGGATTTGAGTTGCAGGGAGAGGCATTATAGGCTGGGGCCATTTTTCCTTGGAGTGTCATAGGCTGAGGTGTAATTTTGAAGAGATTTATATAATCGTGAGGGGCATGGATAGCGTAAATAGAGAAGGTGTTTACCCTGGGGTGGTGAAGCCCAGAACTAGAGGATATAGGTTTACGGTATGAGGGGAAAATTCAACAGGAGCCTAAAGGGCAACAAAAATTGTAACATTTCAAAGGCAGTTGAATAGGAAGGGTTCAGAGGGATGTCGGCCAAGTGCTGGCAAATGGGAATAGATTAGGTTCGAATATCTTGTTGGCATAGACTGGTTGGACTGAAGAGTCTGTTTTGGTGCTCGACATCTCTGACTGTGGGATCATAAAAGTGAACACTGCTCTGATTCGCCTCTGAGCTCCTTGATGTCCACTTGTTCATTATCTAGCTTCCTCAGTCTCTGAGTGTATTTTTGCTCTGTTTAGTATTTTACTATTACATTCACAGACCTTTCTGTAAATGAATTGTCCACTGCTGCCCGGCTCCTGGCCATATTACAGAGGAGGTAGTACTGGATGTCTTAAATCGTAGCAAGGTGGATAAATCTCTGGGACCTGTTAAGGTGTATCCCAGACATTTGTGGAAAGCTAGGAAAGTGATGGCAGTGCCCCTCCCTGAGATATTTATATTGTCATTGGTGACAGGTGAGGTGCTGGAAGGCATGTGCCATTATTTAAAAAGGTGGTAAGGAAAGGCCAGGGAACAAGAGAACAGTGAGCCTGAGGTCAGTG
The DNA here is from genome assembly GCF_020745735.1 of Hemiscyllium ocellatum. Lineage (NCBI taxonomy): Eukaryota > Metazoa > Chordata > Chondrichthyes > Orectolobiformes > Hemiscylliidae > Hemiscyllium > Hemiscyllium ocellatum. The sequence goes on along the minus strand of NW_026869247.1, from coordinate 69,102 downwards.
GCAGGCAAGTTGTTGGAATGGATTCTGAGGGACAGGATTTACATGTATTTGAAAAGACGAGGAATGATTAGGGATAGTTAACGTGGCTTTGTGTGTGGGAATTTTTTTCTGTCTAACTTGATTGAGTTTTTTTTTGAAGACGTGACAAAGATGATTGATGAAGGCAGACTGTGGACTTTGTCTATATGGACACTGAATGATGTTCCCCAAAGCAGACTAGTTAGCAAGGTTAGATAACATGGAATGTTGGGAGAACTAGCCATTTGGATAAAAAAAACTGGCTTGAAGGTAGGAGGCAGAGGGTGGTGAAAGAGGGTTGCTTTGTGGACTGGAGGCCTGTGAGCAGCAGTGTGCTGCAGAAATGGATATTGGGTTTACAGAAGACACCAAAATTGGAGGTGTAGTGGATAATGAAGAAAATTAGTTCAGAATGCAACAGGATCTTGACCAGATGGGCCATTGGTGCGAGGAATGGCAGACTGGGTTCAATTTAGACAAATGTAAGCTGTTAGATTTTGGAAAGGCAAATCAGAGCAGGACTTATACACTTAATGGTAAAGTCCTTGGGAATGTTGCTGAACAGAGAGACCATGGAGTGCAGGTTCATTGTTCCTTGAAAGTAGAGTCGCAGGTAGGCAGGGTAGTGAAGGTAGTGTTTCGTGTATTTATTTTTATTGGTCAATGCATTGAGTACAGAAGCTGGGACGTCAAATAGTGGCTGGACAGTGCATTGATTAAGCCATTTCAGGAATTATGTTTTAACTTCGAAATTCCCTGTTCTGGAAAGGATGTTGTGAATCTTGAAAGAGTTCAGACAAGATTTACAATGACTTTGCTAGGGTTGGAGGATTTGGGCTACAGGGAGAGGCTGAATAGGCCAGGGTTAATTTCCCTGGAGAATCAAAGACTGAAAGGTGACTTCATGGAGATTTATAAAATCATGAGGGACATGTATAGGTGAACAGCCAGGGTCTTTTCCCCCCAGGTTAGGTGGGTTCAAAACAAAATCACATGGGCTTAAGTTGAGAGGGCAAAGATTTAAAATGGATCAAAGGGGCAAAGTTTTCAAGCTGTGTGTGGTGTGTGTGTGGACTGAGCTGCCAGATGATGTAGTGGAGGCTGATACAATTACAACATTTGAAAGGCATCTGATTGGGTACATGAATAGGAAGGGTTTCCAGTGCTACGGACCAATAGCTGGCAAATGGGGCTCCATTTGCTGAGGATTCCTAGTTGGCATGGACAAATTGGACCAAAGATCTGTTTCTGTGCTGTACATCTCTATGACACTTTGTTCCTCTTTTGTGGAGAGCTAGCAGAAGCACAGATAATTGTCCTTGGATCTGAGAAGGTTAAGCAGTGATCTTGACCAAGTGCAGATTTGTTTCTGGGATATTTTAATTTGCAGAGAGGGGGGAATTGTTAACAATGTCACAATTTTAGTGACTATTTTCAGGTAATTGGTAAATAATATGTGAACATTATTTTATTCAGTAAGTTCTGAGCATCTGGAACAGTCTGAATGGCAGCTGGACACAGACTCAGCAGTTATTCATAAACAGATTTGGAATTTTACTTTTTATGGGAAGATTTGGGGGGTTTGGGGCAAATGGGAAGGGAATTAGGACAGATTTGCAGCATCTCCAGAGGGAGAGAGTACAGCCCCAATGGGCTGAATAGCCCCCAGCCCCTGTGCTCTGTGATACTGCCCATTGACTGTGAATGTTGAAGCTCATTCGAGGGCAGAGAGAGGGAGGATCCCAACACTCACCTCACAATGGGCCCTGAATGCTTGATGTCAGCGCAGGCCAATAGGGCCAGAGGGCAGTACTGGAGGACCAGGTCGTACCAGTTTGTCCTCCAACCAATCTGAGTGAATGAGGGCATCCTCAAGGCTGGAACTAAAGAAAGGCACATATCGCAGAGATTTGAGAAACTGGAGGACATGAGATAGGGAGCGTTCTGTGGCTGGTGAGGAATTATATAAATAAGGAAGAGTTGTGAAGCTGGATGAGGTGAGTGATCGGGAGATTTGTGAATGGCGGAATTTAGAGTTAGTGAGGATTAGTCATAATGTTATACAGCAAGGAAACAGGCCCTGTGATCCAACCAGTCCATGCCAAACATAATTCCAAACTGAACTAATTGTATCTGCCTCCGCTTAGTCCACATCCATCCAAATATTTCCTATTTATGTACTTATCTGAATGTCTTTTAAATATTGTAATTGTATTCACAGCTACCACTTTCTCTGGAAGTTCATTCCACACAGGCTCGTGTGTTATAGTGACAGGCAGCTGGAAGCTCGGGGTCTGTTTTTGCAGCAGAACGTAGATCATCAGTCGCCATTTCCGCCACCTCCACTGAGATGCTGCCAGACACAGGTTCCTGTCCCCTCCATTAACAGCTATGCACCCTCCCAGCCAGGTCATATTCCACTCCTTTGTCTTTCCAAATGTTCCGGTCTCTCTCTGGGTCCTGTCCCTGCCTATTATTTACTCTTTAACCCCTATCTCCTGCAGTACAAAGATCTGCAGGTTAGTTGAATTGGCCAAGCTAAATTTCCCATAATGCTCAGGGATGTGTAGGTTAGGTGCATTAGTCAGGAGGAATATACAGTAATAGGGTGGGGGAATGGGTCTGGGTGGGATACCATTCGGAGGGACGCTGTGGACTTTTGGGCCGAATAGCCTGTTTCCACACTCAGGATTCTAATTTTCCCAGCTCCCATCGGTTCTGAGGAAGGGCCACTGGACAGATTCCTGTTCCCAGATGCTGCCAGACCTGCTGAGCTTTCCCAGCACCTCCTGCTTGTTGTTCCTGATTGACACCATCCATCCACCTTCCGGGTTTGATTCAGGCAGGGGGAGGATCCCACCACTGACCTCACAATGGGGTCCAGCTGATTGATGGCAGCTTCGGACCAATAGGAAAAGGTGGTGGGACTGGTGGACGAAGTGGAACCAGCTGGTCATCCAAACAATGGGAGTGAATGAGGGGCGTGGCCAGTGGGATGACACGTCACCAGTAACTCCGCCTGTGCAGTGTCACGTGACTCGGCCGTTGGTGAGTGTGGGACAGGCAAACAGGGAAGGGGAGAGTGGCCTCGGAGACAGGGAAATAATGAGTCACTTTAGACTGGGAAGTTTTAATTACACTCTGTGCGGTAAGTCTGAATTAGAAACTCTTTCCCGCGTTTGCAGCAGATGGGAAAATGGCTGCGGCCCTCAGGCGGTGATCGGTCCTGGGACATGGGCTCCATCTTTATTGGGGGCAAGGTACAGTGAGGGGCATGGACATGTCCTCTTCCAAGGATGGGGGGGGTGTGTGTGATTTGAAGAGAGGCATTTACACATCAAGCACATACCAAGAGAAAAGTATGTCTTTATATTCTACCTGCACTGACTGTGAGTTTTGTTTTGTGAATTCGTTTCATAGGATATTAAATCAGAATAATTGAGGCTAGGAACTCAAAAGCAAGTTTTTACAGTCAATGGAGTCATCGGGATCTGAATATCATTTGCATTTAAATGTGGAAGGAGAAAGGTTTGTTCTGTTTGTGGAAAATATCTCCAATATTTTTGTTAAGCAGAAAGATGTACAAATTTGTGGTTGGATCACCCTTTGGGTGTGTGCTCTGTTCTGGGCCCTGCAGCTAAGGAAGGAGATATTGCCCTGAGAGGGAGCACAGATTTATCCAAATTACACCTAATTGCTTTGTCAGAACTCTCAGATTTAGACCCAATCACCCACTTCATGATGTTAACCTGTAAACTTCATATTTTCAATTACCTGCAAATTACCCATTAAAAATCCTTTTGGACTCAAATTCCAGTTCCTTTTCACGTGGAATGTTCCAGATTCTGACAACTTTGTGTTCATTCAGAAACTGCTGAAGTCCATGTTGACTCTGGGGTTACAAAGGGCTGAATTGAAAGATGAGATGCTGTTCCTGAGCTCCCATTGAGATGCATTGGAACAGTACAGGAGGCTGAGGGCAGTGTAGGGGTGAGCAGACAATGAAAATGACAGGGCTGCACTGTGAGGGCTGCTTGGCTCAATGAGAGTGTTCTGGAGTTGGGTGTAAACAGGGCGAGGAGAGACAGGGAGAAGGTGAAGCTGAAACTCAGTTTTAGTTCAGGGAACAGACAGTTTTTCAATGATTCCTGCGGAGTATTTAAGTGTTTAAGTCTTATGCCATAGACATGTGATTTCTGAAGCCGGAGGGGGATTACAGAGACAGGGAGGGTTATGGGGCCAGAGGGGGACTGTTGTCCAAACATCACTGTGGTTTACATGGACTGCAGCATTTCAGGGAGGCGGTTAACCACCACTTTTCCAAGACAAGTAAAGGTGGCCAATAAATACTGGTCTGGGCAGCAAAGGCACCCCCAGTGAATAAAACCAAGCAGTGACCTCTCTGAGCTGACTTGCTGTGAAGTTAAAAACCTCTCTGGAAATGGAGTGGGCAGAGAAGAGAAACAGTGACATTTCACAGCTGCCCTCAGAGAGACCTCACCCTTGGAAGTACTCAGAGCCAGGGATCAGCTCAGTGAGTTTCAGTCTCTTCAAACATCAATCTTAGTCGGTTTTATTTTATTAAATCTACAATAGTGAGTAAGGTGAGGATTTCTTTTTAATGTCATAGGGTCTCTTGATTAAATGTTTAAGATATGAAATGTAAGCATTGCTATTCTCGGGCAGTATTTTTCGAGCAGTTAGACTGTGCCTTTGTCTTGGTCTGTAGGTTGTTAAGGCAGAGAGATGGCCTGTTGTAGAGTGGCGTGCTGTTCCTGTCGGATGTGGGAGATTAGGGAGAGTCTCAATGATCCTGATGATTATGTCTGCAGGAAATGTGATTGGAAATCCTATTGGAACGCATGGATTGGTGGAGGAGTGATTAAAGGCAGTGAGGAATTGTCAGGAGCCGGGGTGTGTGATACGTGGCAGTCTCAGGATTGCAGGATACTGCAGATACAGTCAGGTAGATGGGTTACCCCCAGGAAAGCTAGGAGGGGTAGTCAGGTACTGCAGGAGTCTCCTGTGGCTATCCTCATCTCCGACAAGTATACTGTTTTGAAAAATGTAGGTGGTAATAGACTTTCAGGGGAATGTAGCACTGACAGCCAAGTTACTGGTACTGAGACTGGCTTCTAACATAATGTGAGGTATATCCAGTTCCACACGATCGATGGTGATAGGGGACTCTCTAGTCAGGGGCACAGTCTGCCGTTTCTGCAGGTGACAGTGAGAGATCAGAATGGGGTGGTGCTACCCTGGTGCCAGTGTCAAGGATATCTCTCAGAGGGAGCAGAATATTCTCAAAGGGGAAAATAACCAGTGGGAGGACATTGTACATTGGTACCAATGGCATAGGAAGGGGAAAGCATGGGGTCCTGACGAGCAGGGAGATTTGCTAGTGCCACTCGGGAGGCATTAAACCAGTGAGGGAGTCAGGGTAATCCTAAAGAGAGAGTGAGAAAAGAGGTGAGTCTGAGGCTGGTACTGTTCACCGGTCAGACTGTCAAGGCAGGCAAGAGCAAGTCCCAGAATGGGGTGGGACGGACCAGTTGCACTGCATTTATTTCAGTGCAAGAGACCTGACAGGTCAGGCAGGTGGGCTCAGGGGATGGTTTTGAACATGGTACTGGGATATTACAGCAATTACAGAGGCATCACTCGGATGGGTAGGACTAGCAGCTTAATGTTCCAGGGTATAGATGCTATAGCAAGGATAGAAAGGGACCAACAGAGCAGGGGGAGAGGTGTTTTTGATTAGGGATAACATTATGGCTGGGCTTCGGGAGGATATTCCTGGGAGTACATCCAGGCAGGTTATTTGGGTGGTACTGAGAAATAAGAAAGGGATGACCATCGTACTGGGATTGTATTATAGACTCTCTCCCAATAGTCAGCGGGGAATTGAGACACAATTTTACCAGGAGACCTCAGTTATCTGTAAGAATAATATGGATGCAATGATAAGGGGTTTTAACTTTACCAACATGGCCTCGGAGTGCTGTAGTGATAAGGGCTTGGATGGAAATGTATTTGTTCAGTGTGTACGAGAATGTTTCTGATTGAGTTTGTAGGATGTACCTACGAGAGAAGGAACAAAACCTGACCTGTTTCCTTTATTCATTCACAGGATGAGGCTGTCACTGTCTCGGCCAGCATTTATTGCTGCGTTTACCCAGAGGGCGGTTAAGAGTCAACCATGTTGCTATAGGTCTGGAGTCCCATGCAGACCAGACCAGGTAAGGATGGCATTTTCCTTCCCTAAAGGTCATGAGTGAACCACATGGGTTTTTCCAACAATTGACAATGAATTCCTTGTCGTCACTGGATTTTTATTTTCAGATATTGATTGAATTTTCACCACCTGCCATGATGGGATTCAAACCCTTGTCCCCAGAACATTATCTGGGTCTTTGGATTAACTGTCTAGTGATAATTTCACTCCATCATCACTGCCTCTTAGGAAATGAGGCAGGGTGAGTGCCTGAGGTATCAGTGGGGCAGCACATCAGTACCAAAGATCCCACAGTATTGTGGCTCAGTGGTTAGTGCTGCTTCCTCAGCAACAAAGACCTGGGTTTGATTCCAGCCTCGGGCGACTGTCTGTCTGTGTTGGAGTTGGCACATTCTCCCCAGTGTCTGTGAGGGTTTCCTTCGGGTGTTCCAGTTTGCTCCCACAGTCCAAAGATGTGTAGGTTAGTTAGATTAACCATGTTAAGTTTCCCATAGTGTCTAGAAGCAGTATATGAGGTTTTGGAATGTGCAGGCCTGATGTGAAAAGATCCTTTTGGGGTCTTGAACAGAGGTCGGAGGGAAGTGTGGCCGCACGTTTTACATCTCCTGTGGCGGCAAGGGAGGGTCAAGGGTGTGGAGCGTGAGTTGGTGGGAGGGTGTGGGCCTAACAAGGGCCAAGGGAATGGTCTCTGTGGAACACAGGGGTGGGGAGGGAAATATGTCTGTTGTGGTGGGGTCTGACTTTAGGTAGCAGATATAACCAGAGGTTAATGCACTGTATCTGGCGAGTAGTGGGGTGGACGGTGAAGACCGTGGGGTTATATTCTTATTGTGGCTGGAGGGGTGGGGTAAATGCGGAGGTGCGGGAAGTGGAGGGTATGTGTTGGAGGGCATTATTGATCAAGTCAGAGGAAAGTTACGATCCTTGAAGTAGGCCTTGCTGGGACGTCCTGGAGTGGAATTGCTCCTCCTGGGAGCAGATCCGGCTGAGGCAGAGGAATTGGGAGTTCATGATCACATTTTTAAATGGGTATTCTCGAGGGAAATCAGGAGGACAAGAGCAGACATGAAGTAGCTTCAGAAAATGGTTTAAGTAGAATCCAAAGAGATTAAACAAATATATCACAGACAAAAGATTAACTGGACCAGGCAATAGGACCCCTTAAAGATCAATGAGGCTGTCTATGGAACCACAGGGGATGGGAAAGATATGTGAATATTTGACGTAATTTGTTTTTACTGGAGAAGGATATGGAAGCTCGAGAGTTTGGAGAAATAAACAGAGATAACTTTAAAAATGTCCATGTTACAGAGGATGGGTTCCGGATGGCTCAAATCGCATCCAGGTGGATAAAGTCCTGGGACCTGATCAGGTGTATCCCGGAACTTTCTGGAAATTTAGGGAAGTGATTGTTGGGCATCTCCTGTGATGTTTGTATCGTTGATAGCAACAGGTGAGGTGCCATTATTTTAAGAAGGTGATAAGGAGAGGCCATGGAACAAGAGAACAGTGAGCCTGAAGTCAGTGGCGGGCAAGTTGGTGGAAGGAATTCTGAGGGACAGGATATCCATCTATTTGGAAAGGTAAGGAATGATCAGGGAGAGTCACTGTGGCTTTGTACATGCACAATTGTGTCTCACTAACTTGAGTGAGTGTTTTGAAGTGACAAAGAAAATTGATTAAGCCAGGCGGTGAATGTTGTTTATATGGACATTCAACAAGGTTCCACAAAGCAGACTGGTTAGCAGGGTTAGATAACATGGAATGCAGAGAGAGCAAGCCATTTGGGTACAAAACTGCCTTGGAAGTAGAAGACAGAGTGTGGTGATGGAGGGTTGCTTTGCGGACTGGAGGCCTGTGAGCAGCAGTGTGCTGCAAGGATGGATATTGGGCCCTTAAATAAATGACTTGGATGTGAATATTGAGGTATGGTCAGTAGATTTACAGAAGACACCAAAATTGGAGGTGTAGTGGACAGTGAAGAAGGTTAGTTCAGAATACAACAGGATCTTGATCAGATGGGCCATTGGAGCAAGGAATGGCAGACGGAGTTCAATTTAGATAAATGTGAGCTGTTGTATTTTGGAAAGGCAAATCAGGGCAGGACTTATACACTTAATGGTAAAGTCCTGGGGAGCGTTGCCGAACAAAGAGACCTTGGAGTGCAGGTTCATAGTTCCTAGTGCAGGTCAACTTCTAAACATTTTAACACTATTAATATCAATGTATACATATTTATTTACTTTCCTAATTTCCTGCAAAAAATATATTTTGAAGAGAATAATCAGATATATGTTAAATAGTCAATTCATAATCACAATTCATTTCCAATTATTCTTAGTATAAAACAACTTGCAAACTAAAATTTGGTACTGTTTAATAATGACACTGGAAACTTTGTTATGTAGTTTACCCATATGTCCAAATATTGTTTTGGTTCATTATTGTAGTGATGATAAAATTAAAGTCTATTTATTTTCTCTGATATCCTTCCGTTACTTTATTCCCTAATAACAATGCCCATGGTGTAATGGGTGACAAACATTAAAATAAAATCGAATTTTCAATGCAAGAACTGGTACAAATGATCACATATTATTCAGTTCATTCATTGTCGTTGATTGTCAGTTATTTTCACTGTACATTCGTTACATTCACTTAACTGATCACAGTAGAATTTTCACCTCTATAGATATGTCAAGTGAATGTCAAATTACTCATATTTCAAGTCAAACCAAATTCACATTTTGTTCTGTTTCATTCCAGGAATGACAGGAGGTGTTACATTATTATGGGAAACAGGAACAAGTGAAGGTGGTGACTCTCAGACGTGAGGCCTAAAAGCCAAAGAGCCTGGTGGTAGTTACAGTGGGGGAGGTACCGAGTCTCCCACTCTCCTCAGAAGGCAGTGAGGGTGGTGACACTGACTGGAACAGGTTAGACTACAAAGCGCCCATGTATGGACAGAGGGACAGCAATGGGTGGGATGACCCACTGCCCTGTAAATCCCAGAAGGCCATGTCTGTGGCACCGCTGGGCATCAAAGCTCAAACCTGGACAGACAGGAGGGGGGCAAGAAAGGGAACTGACAGAAACCAAACATGAACCGTTTATCCATCTGAACGACAGATGTTGGTGAATGACCACCCAGCCTGATAGAGAAACGGTAATAATGGGCCTTATTGGGTGAATACAGATAAAATCGTTGAGGTACAGTCTCACCGATGATGGTGTCAGGCCAAGATCTTTCAGGCAAAGATGCCCCGATGTGTACAGCAGAACCTGTCTCTGCAATGAGAGGGTGGAGGTGTGAGCCGGTTTCCCCCCCCCCCCCCCCCCCCCAGTGCACGGCCGATCAGTACCTCCAGGCATTTACAGATATAACAGGGACACACTGGTGAGGGGACAGGCTGAATGGGCTAAAATAACCTTGGTGACTCAGGGAGCTGAGGGTAATATCGAGGATCATACAGAGAGGAAGCCTGAGGTGTGTAAGGACCACGGGGGATTACCAAACCCAACCTGTGATGATGAAATAGGTTTGATGAATTTTAAAAGATGACATGGGGCCCTATTTAACTGTAATTATAAACATGGGACTCCCGGTGGGAGATAATTCTAACCACCTTCTGAATTGGGCCATGAGAGCTGAGACAAACTCAGAAACACAGGGGAATAGCTGCAGTACAGGGAGGGGAACCAGACCCACAATGTTACATGTGAAGCAGGAAAGGGCACATAGCCAAGGAACGGAGGCAGAGAGAGGGAGATAGATGTTCACATTGTGTGTGCACCTGTGTTCATGTAGGCACATGAATATTCATTGATGCTGTGCTTGGGAACCAGCAGAACATAATATTAATACAGGGGCATCTATATCAGTTACCGATACAGATTTGCCCCTCATCCCTCAATTACTAAAATGAGAGCAGTTGGAGAGGGAATTGAGGAAGCTGAATGAAATAAACCTGTCCCAATGCAGATCATGGATATGGCAAAATATATTCAGATATGGGAGTGTGAAACTGAGGAAAGGACCATTCTGGGAGTTGCCAGTTTAGAACCGTTCCGAACAACTATTGATGTAGAGACACAAACTGTAACATGGGAACAACCTGGCCAGGCCCGGGACAGGAAGCAAAGGAGAGGCGACATTTCCAGGGTAGTTACCTTGCAGGGAGACTGGAGCAGTCAGAGAATCTGAGGAGTTATAGCAGGGCGGGTAACTCAAACAGGAATTTGGGTTATTATCTATGGATCCTGTAATGATCGAGGGCCCTCTCACTCCCCACACAAACAGGATCCCATTAAAGCTGGGGCTGAGGAGGCAGTAATTGTGACAGTAACAGATTGAGAGAAGCAGGGAACAGTCAGACCAACAGTATCCCAGACTAAGTCACAGAAGCCGAATTCACAGAAGCCACTTTCGTTAATGGATTAAAATTGCAACAGGATACAGTCTCAGCCCTTGATATTGTGAATGGCTTCCTGTAGACCTGGAACAGCAGAATAAGCTGGTATTTACTGTCTGAGGAAAGCAGTAGACCTGGATCCAGTTACCTCAGGGGTCCCATAATATTCCAGTATATCCCACCGATACATGGCTGATGGAGTTCGTCAATTTAATCTTACCAACATCTCATTACCTCAGTTGGAGAGAGAGAACATATCCAGATATCACACAGAGTATTGGATCAGGTCAGGCAGGCCGGGCTTAAAATTAACCCACAGAGAGTGGGAAGGTAGGGAGAGGTGTACCTGGGACATCACATCAGGGAGATCAAATCAGGAAGGGAGGGGGACAATCCCAGTGGAATGAAAGACCATGATTTCAAAACCATACACCCGCACACCGTGAAGGGGATAAGGCAAACTTTAGGATTGTTTAATTATTGGAGGACTTTTGTGGAGAATTACCCAGAAATGACAGAACCGTCATGAGCCCTGACAGAAGAACTGACATTAGCGAGGGGTCAGGGAGTCAGCATATACACAGACAGACAGCATGCCTTTGGTGTTGTTCATGACCATGTGATGGCCTGGGCTCGGTGAGGGTACATCACCCTGTCGGGGGGCACATAGAGCATGAAGAACAGATCAGAGTGTTTGTGGAAGCAGCTAACTTTCCCAGTGAAGCAGCAATAATGAAGGTTATAGCTCACAGGGAAGTAGAAACCTCACACCAACGGGGCAGTGAGTATGTGGGGAAGGCAGGTGAATAGACAATAGGTGCAGGAGTAGGCCGTTCTGCCCTTCGAGACAACACCACCATTCATTATGATGATGGCTGATCATTCTCAATCAGTATCCTGCTCCTGCCTTATCCCCATAACCCTTTATCCCACTATCCTTAACAGCTCTATCCAACTCTTTCTTGAAAGTATCCAGAGACTTGGCCTCCACAGCCTTCTGGGGCAGAGCATTCCATACACCCACTACTCTCTGGGTGAAGGAGTTTCTCCTTAACTCTGTTCTAAGTGGCCTACCCCTTATTTTTAAACTGTGCCCTCTAGTTCGGGACTCACCCATCAGCGGAAACATGCTTCCAGCCTCCAGAATGTCCAATCCTTTAATAATCTTATATGTGAAATACTGACTGAAACATTTGAGGAGATGGCAATGGGTGTAGCTACAGAAGTGAGAGAGGAAGGTTTAAAGATATTCCCAGAAACAGTCCCACAACAGGAGAAACAAGAATGGGAAAAGGGTGGGGCAATAATAGGACAAGACAGAGTCTGGATGATCCAGCAGTGCCACCACACTGTATAAGACAAACATTATTAAAAACATATCATGGGCTGAACCATATGGGGCAGGATACAATGCAATATCAGATGATCCACTACAATCCTTGCCTAGAACAGGGAGAAATACAGCAAGGTTTTGTCGAAGGTGTGTAGTGTGTTCACAGTGTCAGCCAGGGAAAGCAATCAGGATAAAATGGAGGCAGCAGCAGGGACCCAGGGGCCCATGGGAACAATTACAGATGGATTTTACACACACATCCATCCCAATCCCAGGGAAGGAAGTCCTACTGGGTTTTAATAAATAGGTTTACTCGGTGGGTGGAAGCATTCCCCTGCAGATTATGATCAAGGGACAAATGTTACAGGGAACATAGCTAAAGAGCTATGTGCTCTGTTTGGTACTGAACAGAAATCCCATCCCCCCATACCACCCCCCGAGCTCAGGGACAGACGGAATGACGCAGATAGTGAAAGCTAATCTGACTAAGGCTCTCTCAGAGACAGGACAGCGATAGGTTAGAGTACTCCACACCAGCCTAATGAAACTGAGGACAACCCCAGCAAAGGGGACAGGGCTGTCCCCCTTTGAATTAGTGACTGGATGGACTATGCAGATGCCACAGGGTGTGGTAGTGGGAGGGCCGGAGATGTGTGGTAGTGGGAGGGCCGGAGATGTGCAATGACAAGGATAGGGTTAACTATTTGTGAAAGAACTGGCAAGGCAGCTGCATGAGCTGAGAGAATCAGAGACTGTGAAAGGGAACACGGAAATATCCAAGCTGACATTCCAAACTCTGGAGTTCAGGTCAGGGGGAAAATATTACTGGAACGTATGAAGTAAACACATCAAAATGCTGGAGTTATCTGGGGGAGCCAGAGAGAGACCTCTCCCATCATGTATTAGTAAGGAGCTCTGAATAAACGTTGGTCATGCTGCTCATCACAGAGCTCAAGGCTCCTCTTTGATATTTCTCCCAGCAACAGTTGTGCAGGGGCATGTTGCTGGCTGGAGGTCTGTGGCTAGTGCTGTTCCACAAGGCTCAGAGCTGGGACATCTGTTGTTTGTAATGTATATAAATGAAAAGTTTGAAAATGTAAACGATTTAATTAGCAAGTTTGTAGATGGCACAAACTGTTGAAGTTGTGAATCATGAAGAATGATGTTAAAGGATACAGCAAGAAAGAGATGAGTCAGAAAGTTTTGTGGAGAAATTGCAGATATGTTTTAATTCAGACAAGTGTGAGGTGATGCGTTTTGGAAGACACATAGCAAGAGGAATGTACACAATAAACGGAAGGGCCCTGAGCAGCACTGATAAACAGATGGATCTTGAATTGCAAGCTGAAAGATCCCTGAAAGTGGTGAAGGAGGTGGATGGCAGGGCTTGCCTTCTTCTGTCAGGGAAGTGAATATAAACCTAGAATCAGGCCACCTTTGGGGTATTGTGTGCCGTCTTGATCACCACATTATAGGTAGAATGTGAAGGCTTTTGGGAAGGTGGAAACAGGTTTACCAGGATGTTGCCTGGATTGGGAGAGGTTGGAAAATCTTGGATTGTTGTCTTTGGAAAATCAGTGGCTGTGGGGTGACCCAACTGGCACAGATAGAGTTTGTAAACCATGGTTTACTACAGAAATTGAATCTCTTGTTAAGAAGAAGAAGAAAGAGGCTTATGTGTTGATGAGGCAAAATGGTACAGATGAAGCAATTGAGACTTACAGATCAGCTAGGAAGGATTTAAAGAGAGAGTTTAAAAAAAAAGAAAGGGAGGACACAAGCAGCCTTTAGCAAACAGAATAAAGGATAATCCTGAAATTTTCTATAGGTATGTGAAGAATAAAAGGATGATTAGGGTAGGAATAGGGCTAATCAAAGACAGAAGTGGGAAGTTGAGTGTGGACCGTGCAGAGATCGGAGAAGTGCTAGATGAACATTTCTCAATGGTGTTTACACAGGAAAAGGGGAATACTGTAGAGGACAAAACTTGGTACGAGATATTAGACTAGAAAGGATTGAGGTTAGTAACGCACAGGTGTTATCAATTCTAGAAGGAGTGAAAGTAGACAAGTCCCCATGGGGTTTATCCGAGGATTCTCTGGGAAGCTAGGGAGGAGATAGCAGAGCCTTTGGCTTTGATATTTGAGTCATCATTGTCTATGGGTTTAGTACCCGAGGACTGGAGGATTGCAAATGTGCCCTTGTTCAAGAAAGGCAGCAGAGATGACCCAGGTAATTATAGACCAGTGAGCCTTCCTTCCATTGTAGGAAAGGTTTTGGAAAGGATTATAAGAGATAACAGTTATAATCATCTAACAAGCTCCCATTGTCTTACCTCCCCTCCATATTAGCATAGGTTAATGAATCCCCCATTTACTGAAGGAAGCACCCTCCAGCCTTAATCTCTTCCCATCAACACATAATCATGAACAATATGATAATCAGTTTCTGTAATCCATTCACATGTTATCACAGGACATCGCCATTCATCAAGCTTTGTAAGGTCATAATTACCTGCTTTAAACTATGTAATGACAATCGCCCATGTGACTGATATGTCTTTGTCTAATTCCTATTAAATATACTGTCTCTGTGGGTAAGGCAGAGATTCATGAAGAGTCTCTACAAGTAGGCACTTTGCTACTTTAGAGATGCTTTAAAACTCTCGCCGGCTGTCCAATAATAAAGCTACTGCTGTTGTGCAGAAAACTTGCATTGTCTGGATTTGAGGAACAAAATAGGCACCAACAATGAAGGATATGAGTGATCTTCAGGGTGTTAAGTACAGACTTACTGGAGTGGTTCACTGATGAAGACAATGCAGTCATTGGATTGATTTGAAGAAATTGCTATTTTCTTTGAAGTAAACAAGCTAAATATATTTTTGATAGAGCTGTATAAGATTATAACACACCTAGATATAGCAGACAGAAATATGTGTATTCGATAGGCGATGGCACTAGAATTATGATCAGATGTAAGGTTTTGAGACAGAGGGACATGAACAAGTGTTTCTGCTGTCTGTATTGGCTAGAAATATGCAGAACAAGCTGCCTATTATGGTGGTGCAGGCAGAGGAGAAGATGAATGATTGGTAAAAACAATTTTATCAGATCTGAGGGAAATAAACTTGCAAAATTTGTGGGACATATGAGGAGTGAGAATATTGGATTCTGCTACAGAGAGTAAAAAATGAGGTCTGCAGATGCTGGAGATCCAGCTGCAAATGTGTTGCTGGTCAATGGATTTGATGGGCCTCTCTCTGTGCTATAATGCATTTTATTTGGACTTGCTTAACTTGCTCTGGTCACCGATTAAGTTGTCATTGAGGTAAATATGCTCAGTGTTCCTACTCAGACCAATACAGGCTGTCTTTCCACAGCAGTTTTTACTGCCTTATACTGGGTTCTGGTGTGTGTGTGTGGGGGTGTGTGTAACGGTGTGTGTAACAGTCTGTTAGCATTTACCTGAAATGGCAAAACACTATTGCAGCCACACTAGGGACAGACTCTGGAAATGTGGGGAATGCCAGAAGGGAATTCTTTACCCATTCCCACCTGGAAACTGGCCAAACCAGTCAGTCTGGGGAGAAGCTGTTCACCTGCTGTGTGTGTGTGTGTGTGTGTGTGGTGGGTGGGGGGGGGGGGAGGGGAAGAAGAGAGAGAAGGGAGTCACTCAGGCATCCATCCTGCTGAGATACCAGTCAATTTACTCATAACCACAGTTGGATGATTTTTCTTTCTCTTTTTCACACCAAGTAATGAACAACGGTTTTGGCAGTTCATAAAGTTTTGCATATAGAGAACTTCGTTTTGGAAATGTTCACAGCATTTCTGAACATGTACAGATTCACACTGTCGTCCACATTGCTGTGGGTCTGAAGTCACAATGTAGGCCAGACCAGGTAAGGATGGCAGCTTCCTTCCTGAACGGGCATTAGTGATCCAGATGGGCTTTTCTGCAATCGATTAATGGTCAAGTTTTTTTAAAAAAATAATTCAAATTCCCCCATCTGCTGCAGGAGGCTTTGAACTCAGGTCTCCAGAACTTTATCTGGGGCTTTGGATTAACTGTCCAGCGACAATACCACTTGGCCAATACTTCCTCACATTGCTGTCCATCTGCACAGAGTAAACAGGGATTTTCTGGTACATCAGGACTGGTTAATCACACATACATTTGCTGAATAATTGCAGGAGTTGGATGTTGATGGGCTATTGACATCCATCTATGAACCATGTATTCTGAGGTTTGTTTCTGATCATGATTGTAAACACCATCAGTCTTGTTATCTTTTGGGGATAAGAACAGTTTCAATTACCTTTCTGTTAAATACCTAGCAATCAAGTCGATCCCATAACTCTCAGGCAGATTAGTTTCCTTTGAAGAGCTCCTCATCTCCCCAACCTCCTCCATCCTCACCTTCAACAGGACAATAATCTCACAGAGTCTCTTTGTGACTATGAAGGAGACAATCTGATCAGCTGCTTCTTTCCCTACTCCTATGTCAAGTTGGATCTTAATCTCCCCTTGCTGCAGTTGTGATCCTGCATCATTGTACAGCGTTGCTCGTATTTCATGTCTTGGCCTATCAGGGTTCAGGATACTGCATGTAGCTTCTTGTACATCAGGTTTACAGTGCAAGAGTTTAGCTCTTGCCTTCCAACAACAGTAGAGTCGTACTCCAACAAAGCTTACAGAATCACGGCCCAGCATATTCCCCAACTTCCCTCCTTCCATCAAACCAGAGGATCAGCCCTCATTCAACTGAGGGAATTCAGGAGGGCATGTCAGTAACAGCAGCATGAATACCTAAAAATGAGGTGTTCACCTGATGAAGTTACCAAACAGCATAAGCAGCAAGTGATAGACAGAGCGAAACAATCCAGTAAACAACGGAACAGATCTAAGATCTGCAGTCCACCACAACCAGTTGTGATTGAAGTCAGAGCACAGTTGGAGTTCTGAGGACAGTTCTCTCCAAGATATTAATCAACAAGAATGTCAGACTGGATGAATCATCATAAAACTGAAGTCCATTTGATATCAATATGTTTACAATCAGTGTTCAATTCGCCACATGTAGCTGAAGGTAAAGATAATCTTCAAGTGATTGTAACAGTGAAGACACCGGAATACTTATTCAGCAAATTAAAACCTGTTGTGTTAGTAATAATTTTAAAGAGATATTAAAAGTAAGGTGACTTGAGTATAATGGACGAAATTTATTGGTGGGTATCTGAAATGTGAAGTTAATTTAGGATTAGTTAACAAACAAACACATGGTAGGGAATCCCAGTCTCATGGAGTGCACATTCAGTTCCATGTGGGAAAACCAGGACACTTCTTGTATCAGCAACAACCACAAGAACACGGAGGTGACACTGGAACACTAGTTTGACCACGGCTAAAGTACTGCACTCACTCTTAGTCCCCACATTCCAGGATTGATGTGATCACACCAGAGAGGGGACAGAGAAGATTGATCAGAATGTTTCTCTGATTGGAGAATTTCTGCTCTGAGGAAAGATTGGATAGGTTGGGGGTGGGGGGATTCTAAGGAAGATGAACTGAGATTTAACTGATGTGATAAAATGCTGAGGGATTCAGGTAGAATGGAGAGGAAGCAGCTATTCATTAACAGCCATCAGGAACTAGAGGTTTTAGATTGAAGATAATTCTCAGAAAAAAAAGAGGAAAGGAGAATTTATTTCCCTCAGAGATGGTGGAGAGCAGGATCTCACTGATGGAGTGACAGAGGCAGTTACCAGCATTACATTTGAATAAAAGTACGTGGATGGAACTGAAATGTTGGAACGTGCAGGGCAATGGACTAAGTTCTGCAGAATGGGATAAATGTGATTTATTTGACATTTCTCCAGAATATTAAACTCCAGTCCAATTTGAGAAGTTAAACATCATTAGACTTGAGCTCCAAATGTCAGAATAACATTATCAGAAAGTTACAGCACAGATCAAAGCCACTTGGCCCATCCTCCATGTGTTGGCTGTGATAGAATGACTCAGGCTTTACAGCGTTCTGTACTCACCAATGAGAGCAACAATTTCAGACTGTAGACTCTGTCCTCTGTTGTTATAACCTATTTTCTCAAAGTATTTCTTTGGCAGCTGCATATCTTGTTTCCTTGTTTCTTTCCCAGCCCTAAATCTGTTGCCCTTGGCCTTGAGGGACTACCATTTCTGCTGTTTAATCTCTCCTGCCTTCGCCTATGTGACAGACTGCCTTTCTGTCCTTGTCTCACACCTACCTACT
Organism: Hemiscyllium ocellatum; assembly: GCF_020745735.1. Taxonomy (NCBI): domain Eukaryota; kingdom Metazoa; phylum Chordata; class Chondrichthyes; order Orectolobiformes; family Hemiscylliidae; genus Hemiscyllium; species Hemiscyllium ocellatum. The sequence continues at coordinate 50,830 of NW_026869247.1, read as the reverse complement.
CACAACCTATTACATTTCTGATAGTTCCCTGACCACTGTAACTTTCACTCCCCCCCGGGTCAATGGCACAAATTTTGAATTCTGTTCCTCCAGGGATAATGGGAAATCTTTCTGGCTGCAGTTTTCCCCAGATTTTATTTTGGAAACAGAGAATTTGCGTCAGTCAAGTATTTGTGAGCTTTCATCCACAATTCCGAGCATTTGGATGTAATTTGTGACCCTCCCACAGATGTGCAGGTTTGCTTTATTGGCCGTGCTAACATGGCCTGGAGAGTGTAGGTTTGGCGCGTTGGGTTGGCCATGGTAAATGTGAGGTTACGGGGATAGGGTAGGAGAGCAGGTAATTACCGACTTGATGGGCCGAATAGCCTCTGTCTACACCTGCAGAATTATGCGATTATAAATGGTTGCGATTGCTGTCACATTTTCCTAATGCCTGGTTCGTTCAGCTCAGGTACACATGCTGCCTGTGTGTTTCTGTGGGTTCTCACTCACTCCTATCCTTCTGTTTTTACCTCAATTTCACACTGTATGTGAGGGTGAGAATGAATTTTTAAATATAAGTATTCCAACTGAAACTCCTCACAGGTCAGGACCTGTTTCTGCTGCTGCCACCACTCACAAGGGACAGGAAAACAATAAAGGTTTCATTACAAATCTTACAGGAACATAGAGGTTATAATTACAAGAAAAGGCTGAACGGCTCCAAATGTTTTTCTCAAGAAAACAGGAGGGTGAGAGACAACCTGGTACAAATGGGTAGCTTTGTGTTTGTACTTTCAGAGATTTGAGGTTGAAATCATCAGGTCGGAAGCATGTTTCATTGCCCCAGATCATCAAAGTTGCAATCTAATATGTATCTTTCATTCTCTCTGTCTGAGTTAACACCAGATGGACAGGTCAGTGTCTGAGTGTTTCCCCAAATCCCTGATTGAATCTGGCTCCCCCCCAGTCTCAGGTGTTGCAGCACTCACTGGGTCAGGGAGAAACTCTGCCGTTACAATGAGAACTGTCTTTGCTGTCACCTCTCCTCATGCTTCCGCCTAATTCCCATTTCCCTTCATTAAATCCCAGCTGCCTCTAGTCCACCCACATGGGCATGTTGAAGAGCATGACAAGAGAATGGATTGAAACTGAGAGTTCAATAGCCAGAATGAGAGAGGAAGGAGGAAATAAATGGGGTTCGTGGATCCCAGGGGATACAGACTCCAGGCTGAGTCCTTGTGGGCATTCCCGCAGTAATACAAGACAGCATTCCATGATGAGAGTTAAACCCAGGAGGCAGGAGGAGCCACTGAACATTAGCAGGTTTAGTTCAAACACAGGAGGTTTGTTCAGTCAGTAACAGTGTGTTAGACATGGAGGGTGAAGTGAGCAGTGAGGGGAAATGTTACCACAAGCTGCCGATGGATAACTTTCATTGGAACAGAAGGAGGCCATTCAGCCCCTCAACCCTTCTCTGCCATTCATGATGATCATAGCTGATGTGTGACCTAACGTACAACTTGCAAAACCCTCTAATTTCATCAATAAACTCCTCTGCAACAGACCAGATGAATATGAAAAACTAAACATCTGCAAATGCTGGGAAATCAGAAATAAAAACAGAAATTGCTGGAAAAAGTCAGCAGATCAGGCAGCATCTGTGGAGAGTGCACCTTTGGGTCCAGTGACCGGTCAGGTGACCAGCTGCAGCTGACCATTCTGCTATTTCTGTAACACTCTCTGGGACAGGTTCTGGTGCGGGGGGAATGAGACTGTCAATAACAACTGAGAGACACAGGAGGATGTGCTCAATCAGAATAAAACACATTTTCGTCTTTCTCTTTTAATTCAAAGGCAAACATTATTCATTATCGTTTCAGAAATAAGATAGTAGGCCAGAAATCAACTCTTCATATCATTGGGTCTGGGAGACTGTGTTACTCCTGACCTGGTCCAGCCGACATGTCAATCCAGACCCTGAATAATGGGGTTGACTCTGAACCATTTCTTGTGCAGTCAGAATGGATGACAAATGCTGCCCCAGCAAGTGATGCCGTGATCCCATGAACAAACAAAATAAATCTGATCGCTGTGGTTAGTTGTGAACTCGCTGGTGTTATTGGAAGAGGATGAATGGGAAGGTTTATGGGGTAAAGGGAGAAGAATAGCAGTCAGTGAGGTGATCCTTTGGAGAGCTGATCAGCCAATCAGCCTCCTTTTGTACAGTAACAATTCTGTGAATAATTAATTCTGAGCCCTCTAAGGAAATATCAGAGCAGGGTTTACAAAGAGGTCAGATTGAATGAGTGTCTTGGTGAACACAAGTGAGACACAGGTACAGAGAGGCTTTGGGATGGATTAAATTAAATTTTATACATTTGCACAGTCATCAACATTACAGCAGTGAAAAATGGGAGTGATGGAGAGAGTGGAATCAGAGCAGCAAATAAATCCTCAACATTTATGCAGCTAAAGGGGATGCTGGGTAAAGATACCGTAGTTAGTGTTTATTTCATTCCAGGCACACCAGCCTAGGAGCACATCCTTCCTGTATACATTCTCTCGAGCTCTTGAAGATTTTTGTTCATTTGAAGTGTTTCATGTTTAGATACTCCAGAGAAGACAGCTTCAAGCTCCTCAATCTCTCCTGCCAGGGCAATGCTGCTGTTAGAATTCAATTCACTGGCATGTTACTGGCTGCGTCATGGACTGGAACTGGCAATTGAGACAGAAAGGTTACTGTATAAAATATCTTCAATGGTATTGCCAGTCGTGAGTGGTTTTAGGAAAATGACCTTGCCTTACGGGCATTGAGTGTTAGAGCACTTCCTGTTGTGGGGCATCCTGTTTAGATTCAATCTATTGATAACTATGAGAACTGACGAGCACTGGCTCTGTCAAAGTGGTCAGAGCATTATGGCTGTCATCGAAGCTGGTAACAAACTTCCCATGGGTTAAAAATTGTAAATGATAGAGTAGGTACGAGGTCTGATGACGCTGTTGGAGTATTGATGTTGTTGTTAATCACATTAACTCAGCAGGAGTTGATTGAATTCATATTGTCTCTTTCTGAATCTCAGGATGTCTCTCTGGGCAATAAGTCTCCACAAACAGCAATGAGCAGGGGTCATCTGTTTTGATTTAAATTGCTCTATAGCACTGCTGCTCCACAGCACCAGGTACAAGGTTAGAGTCCAGCCTTGGTCAACAGCCTGTGTGGAGTTTGCACATTCTCCCCAGGATAGTGTGGGTCCACTCCAGGTGCTCTGGTTTCCTCCCACAGTCCAAAGATTTGTGGGTTAGGTGGATCAGTTATGCTAAATTGTCCAGTGTCCAGGATTGTTCAGACTCTGTGGATCTGCCATGGGAAATGCAGTGTTACAGGGGTGGAGTGCTCCAGATGGGATGCTCTTTGGATAGTTGGTGGGATTTGATGGGCCAATGCTCTCCTTCCACACTGTCGGGATTCTATTCTATGATTGAGGATAAAGGTGATACAACAGGGTGTCCTTGGAGAAGGAGCACGTAGCTTTTATCAATTCTCCCGTTGTCTTTAGATAGAGATGGGCACCGCAGTGGATACAGTGCTTTATCTCCATCGCTGCCTCCTCACCCCCAACTCTACTTTGATTTGATCCCTTCCCGCTGAACCCAGATGTGGAAGTGCATTCGCCTGGAGAATCCCTGCCCTGCCTACTTCTTCCTACCCGGGCTCTATGGCTATATACATACCTGGGAGATAGCAGCAGGAGGAGACCATTCAGCCTTTTAATCCTGCTCCACATTCAATGGGAAACAGCTGACCATCCAGCTCAGTCTCCTGTTCCTGCTGTGTTCCAATCCCCTTTCATGACTTTACCTCGAAGAACTATATCTAAGTCCTCCTTTGGCTTCACTGCCTTTTGTTCCAGTGACGTTGCTGTGTTACTGTGTGGGTATAGGCAGGGGTAATGTGATGGTGCTGCCTCCTGGAGGATGCACTCAGCATCCCTCACCATCCTGCAGTAACATCAACTGGGTTTCAGCAACTAGAGATAGAAACCATTTCCAGGATATGGGCATCACTGGCTCAGCCAGCATTTATTCTCCATCTCTAGTTACCCTGGAGAAGATGGGAGTGAGCTGCTGTCTTGAACCATTCACAGCCCATTTGGTGCAGATAGACCAACAATGCTGGGAGGGAGAGTGTTGCTGGATTTTGCCCAAGTTATTCTCCATCTTTGGTTCTTCAAATGCTGGTTAACTTAATCACAATCTGCACAGGAGTTTGAGATTTCAGTCTGCAAATCTTCACCATTAAGCACCCTGTATAAACAAGTATGTACAGATTAGAAATTCAGAGCAGAACAATTCTAGCTTCTCTGGAAATCTTTTTTCCCTTTCTTCTGCAAAAGCTGTAACCCTCCAGCCCACTTACTCTCTCCCACCATTCTGCCTCTGCTGTCCCTAATGTACCCACCCCCATTCTCATGGAGTTACTGATAAACAGATCCATGCCAACACTTCCTGTCCTCGTTAGACTCTGCACCCTTTCTGGGTTTACTCCATTTCCCTTCAGTTACTGCAAGTCTATAATGTTACAGCAGGATAAATCAAAAGGAAATAAATAGAAAGGGTGGTAGCAGATGCTGGACAGAAGAGGAACCTTCAGTCTGGGAGAATGGGTCAGATCCTTCTTTGTTTCCCATTGGTCGATTCCCAGCATTATGACAAGTTGGGGGTGGATCTTGGGCCCATGTGGGTGTGGTGACACTTTGACCCCCCCCAAACCCATTAATACTACAAGCTGATATGTTCCTCCTCCAGCCAATCACAATGTCAAATGATTTCTGCTAATTACCCCAAAGCACATGCTCCAAAATCCGCCCATATTCTGTACATGTGCAGTTCTGGGCTTCCCCTCACACACGTGGTCCCTGCCTCAGGAATTGTGGGAGTTGTAATCCCCATGAAACCACTGGAGACATGTTTCTGGATAGTGAATGAAAAGTGTGGGCTGGAGGGTGTTGTGTATAGGATCCCCATTCAGACACACAGGACATGTGGGCTGTCACTGTTTTTACTGAGACATCTGCTTCCACAACCTGATTTCTTGGCAATAACCAAGGAGAAACTATGGAGATTAGAAAAAAACTTTAAAGATCAACAGAAAGCTAGATGGGATTGGGGGAGAAAAGCGATGAGTAGCTGTCCCCAAAGCTGGAATAGCAGCTTACACGGCTAGAGGGGAACCTATTGTGTGGGGAAATGTGGCCTCTCATTGTTGAAGCATTTAACTGTTACCATAGAGATAATCCTTATCAAGTTAAAAATCACAGCACGCTCCAAAAGCTTTTACTTCCAAATAAACCTGTTTGACTATAACCTAGTGTTGTGTGATTTATAAGTTTGTCCACCCCACCCCAACACCAGCTCCTCCATATCAGAATCCTGATAGACAGCCCCACTGAAACTGAAGTGCCTGTCAGATACGTGAGGGAACCACAGGGGTGTATGTTTTAACCACAAAGTGCTAAACTGAACTAGACTTTCTAACTGACCGTTGCCATGGAGATAATACTGAGAGAGAGTCTCTATTCAAAGTCCCAAACCACAAAAGGTATAAGAATGGGAGCTTTACATCAGACAGGCGGGGAGTTACCTGATGCTGCTTGGAGTTGTTTTGCATGTACACTATCCAGATAACTGCCATGTCTCATCAATAAGGACTCAAAGAAGACCTCTCAGAGTTCTGTACCTAGTTATTCCTATCCAGTAGGGTTTAGGAATATGAGTACACCGCAGTCAGTCTTCACAGTGGAGGATACGAAGAACATGCCAGTAATTGATAAGGAGACTGAGGAAGGTGAGGACCAAGAAACAATCATTATCACGAAGTGTTAGAGCTGGGCAAGCAAATGGAGCTAAAGGTAGACAAGTCTCTTTGCCCTGATGGAATACATCCCAGGGTGCTCCCAGAGATAGCGGGAGAAATAGTAAATATACTTGGAGTCAGAGTCCTACAGCCGAGACAGGCCCTTTGGCCCAAACTGGTCCATGCTGACCAGAATGTCCATCCACACTAACCCCATTTCCCTGCACTTGGCCCATCTGCTTCTGACCCTTTCCTATCCAGGTATTTGTCCAAATGTCTTTTACCTGTTGTGAGAGTGTACCCACCTCAACCACTTCCACTGGCAGCTCATTCCATATACATACCACCTTCTGTGTAAAACAGTTGCTCCTCAACTTCCCTTTTAGTCTTTCCCCTCTAACATTCAACTGATGCCGTCCAGTCCTTGATTCCCTGGGAAAAAGACTGAATGCATTCACCTTATCCATGCCTCTCATGGTCTTACACACTTCTAGAACAGTACCCACTCAGTTTCCTCTGCTCTAAACAAAACAATCCTCGCTTGTCCAATCTCTCCCTATAACTCAGACCCCTGAGCCCTGACAACATCCTTTTAAATTGTTCTGCACCTTTTACAGTTTAATAACTGAAACCTACACTGCATTCATCATATTTCCAGTGTTTCCCCACGGCACTGGAACCGACGTGACAACGCCAATGGATTACAATCCATGATCGAGAATGAACTCCTTTACAACAATCCCATTTTCATAGTATTCCCATGGTGCAGGTATCCTTGTGTCTTTCTGGTTGGATGGTTAATTAAAGACTTGTCCTTCTACAAAGCAAAGCTGTGGCTTAATTGTTCCTGGGAAACATGCCATGATTTTTCAGACTTTCAAAAACAAACAAACTCTCTCTCCACAGTCACCACCCTAACATGGACTTGGCTGTACCTCAGTAGTTTTTCCAGTCACACTCTTATTTGGAATATTTGCCCACGGACAGAATACACACCTTTCCTTCCACAGGAAAAGGCCAATGAATATTCAGATCGGCACGGATCAAGGAACTATCAGATCTGAACATGAAGCTCAATTTAAATTTCTCATCCACAAATCCACCCTTTCAGTACCCTACAACTGAGAAAACAACTCACCATATTAATACAGGATGGATCTTTATAAGATAATTATAGTATTAAATTGTAGTTTCTTGTTTCCCAGAGTTTTAACTCTCAATCTAACAATTTCTTTCTTCTGTGAACTGAAATCCAAACCAACCTCCTCACTCCCTTCCTCCACACCTGGTTCTCACACACTCTGTCCTCTCTTTGAATTCAGTTTCCTAGCTCTTGTCTGCGGACTAAGAACCAAACCAATGAGTCTGACTCTGAGTCCACCAGGGTGAGGTGGAGGTGGGGGGGGGGGGGGGGGGGGGGCGTTGTTGGTGAATCCTCTGATGACAACCACCCTGCATACACTGCTTCCTGCACACTCTGGCCAAAACCCGTCTTACTAAAATGAACCGAATTAGAGCTCTAATTGCAGGCCCATCCTTGTCACTTTCCATAAAAACCCTGAATCTTCACAAAAGAGTTCTGATAACTTTCTGCAAAATGCTGCACCACTGATAGTCTGATCACATCTCAGGGGGTCAGAAAACGGGCCATTCCCCTGGGTCCTGCTCCCAGATGGAGGAAGATGCCAGTGACAGATAATCCCTCACAACCACAGCCTCCTTCCCAGGCACTGCGCATACTCCCACAATTGGCCAGCACTGTGCCCATACACTGGTCTCCCCTCCTACAGCACGTGCTCCCGGTCATACAGGAGTCCGTGTGATTGACAGCAGCTGCTGCACAATATATCAGAATCCCTACAGTGTGGAAACAGGCCCTTCGGCCAAACAAGTCCATACCAACCATCCAAACAGTAACTTGCACAGACCCATTCCCCTACCCTATATTTACCCCTGACTAATGTAACTAATACTATGGGCAATTTAGAATGGCCAATTCACCTGTCCTGCACATCTTTGGATTGGGGGCGGAAACCGGAGCACTCAGAGGAAACCCGCTTAGACACGGGGAGAGGGGGAAAGACTGAGGGCGCGACAGACTGACAGAGAGGGGGACAGAACAATTGGGGGGGGGCGGGGTGACCAACAAAGGGCTGACCGATAGAGAGGGGGGGAAACACAGAGTGAGAGGAGATGATGGAACACAGAGGGGGAAGATGGAGAGTTATTTTATAGATCTACAACTCAACCCTGTTCCTGTTTTGTCCTCCTCAGCGTAATTCCGTCTGAAGGTCACAGAACAACTGTATAGTTTCTGGAAAGTAGAGTTTCAGGGAGATCAGGTGCTGAACGTGGCATTTGGAACATGCTGATCAATAAATGGACTCTGGTTCGATTCCACTGTCTGTGTGGTGTTTGTACATTCTCCCTGTGCGTCTGCGTGGGCTTCCTCTGGGTGCTCTTAATTTCTTCCCACAAATCCAAAGACATGCAGGTTAGCTGGATTAGCTTTGAGTAATGGTAGGTTACAGAGTTAGGGTGGAATGCTGTTCCGATGGTTGGTATGGTCTCATGGGCCGAAAGGCCTGCTTCCACACTGTAGGGATTCTGTCACTGAGTATAGGGGTTAGGAGGTCACATTGTGGCTGAGTAGGGCATTGGTGAGGCCAGTGTTAGAATACTGCATTCAATTGTAGTCTCCCTGATTTCAGAAAGACGGTATCAGAATAGGACTCAACCTCTTAGTGGCAAGTTCTTGGGAAGTGTTGACAAACAAGCAGACCGTGCAGTGTAGGTTGATAGTTCCTTGGAAGTGTGGTTGAGGTAGACAGGTCAGTGAAGGTGGTGTTTGGTATGCTAGCTGTTATTGAGCAGTACATTGAGGATAGGAGTTGGGAGATCATGTTGTTTTGCTTGTACAGTTTCTTGGCTCAGCCACTTTTGAAGTGCCGAGATTGCTTTCAATTCCAGTCTCCCTGCTATAGGAAAGATGCTGGGAAATTGCAAGAGTTCAGAAGAGTTTTACTAGGGTGTTGCCAGTATTGGAACATTTGAACCATAGGGAGAGGCTGAATAGGCTGAGGCTATTTCCCTCCAGCACTGGACACTTTATCGAACTTTATAAAATTATGAGGAGCAATGATAGGGTGAATAGTCATGGTTTCTTTTTTCCCCAGGGTAGGGGAGACCAAACAAATAATGTGAATATTTTTCCCAAGGTGGGAATGACAAATTCTAGAGGAGAGGGGACAAAGTTTAAAGGATATGAAAACTGTAACAACTGCACATTCTGTAAACCAGGAAGAGAAACAGAAGATTCTGGAAAAGCTCAGCAGGTCTAGCAGCATCTGAGAAAAGAAATTAGAGTTAACTTTTCTGAGGAAGGGTGCCCAGACCGGAAACTTTAACTGATTTTTCTTCACAGATGCTGCATGACCTGCTCAGCATTTCCAACAATACCTGTGCAAGTTTCAAGGGAGTTGTGTCAGACAAGTGCCTTGTGCAGATGCTGATAAGTGACTAGAATGTATTCTCCTGGGAAATGGGAAAAGCAGAAACAATCACAGTTTAAGAGGCAATCGGACAGACACATAAGCAGGCATAGGTTATCAGGGATATGGATCATGTTACAAGCAGATGGAATTAGTTTGGGATGGCATTATGATCTGCACAGACACGATGGGCTGATTACTCTGGTGCTGTAACTGTTATGTTTTCCAGGGGTTAGAATGTTTTTGAAGTAACAAAAATGATTGATGAGGGCAGACTGGTCGACATGATCAACGTGGACTTTAGTAAGGCATTCGGCAAGCTTTCTCATGGAGACTGGTTAGCAAGGTTAGGTCTCATGGAATAAAGCAGAAACCAGCTATTTGAGTACAGAACTGGCTCAAAGGTAGAAGACAGAGAGTGGTGGCGGAGGGATGCTTTTCAGACAGGAGGCCTGTGGAGTGTCACAAGGATTGGTGCTGTATCTATTATTTTCCGTCATTTATATCAATGATTTGAATGTAAACACAGGAGGTATTAGTAATTTTGCAGATGACGCCAAAATTGGAGGTTTAGTGGACAGCGAAAAAGATGACCAAGGCTGCAATGTTTCCTGCAGGTGTCACCATTTCAGATGCTGCCCGACCTGCTGGGGATCTCCAGCACTTCTTGGGTTTGTTGCAGAATCCCACCATTTTGCTGAAGCACTGGAGACAGATAGCTGTACAGCGCCAGATTTTGTTGACTCTGATTCCTGGGATGTCAGGACTGATGGATGAAGAGGGACTCAATCCTCATTTAATCCTCCTTTCCTTTGGTTTTCGGAGCCGCTGACTACATCACTAATATCTACCTCCCACTCTCTGTCCTGAATCTGACCCATCTAACCTGACACTTTAGCTCCCACCCCCCTGCCAGACTAGTTAATACCTCACCAATGGAACTGGCAATAGCGCCCCCCCCACCCCTCCCCAGGAGATTTGACCCAGCTCTGCCCAGGGGTAACCGGTCAGGCTGGTACAGTTCCCACCTAACCCAGAAACGCTCCCAATGCCTGAAGAATCTAAGCCCTTCCATGGTACACCATTTCTCCAGCCACACATCCAGCTGATCTACCCTCTTATTCCTGCTCTCACTAGCACATGGCACTGGGAGCAAGTCTGACATCATTTCATTTCAGGAGCTGCATTATAATGTGTCCCTGCTCTCCCAATATCCAGCTTTCAAACACTCATCCCTTTGTTTCATGCTGTCGTTGGTATTGATGTGTTCTCCAACCACGGGCTGTTTACCCTCCAGCTCCAGAATGTTCTGTAGCTGCACCATGATATCGCGGATCCTATCACCAGGGAGATAACATACCATCCTGGATTCATGGCTGTGGCCATAGAAGTGCCTGTCTGTATCACTGACTATTGAATCCCCTGTCACTATCTTTCTTCCCGTTCTGGGCAGCAGAGCTATCTACGGTGTCATGAAATTGGCTGTTGCTGATTGCCTCTGAGACCAACACATATGCACACACCCACACGAATCCCAAGCGGTATACAGTATCTGTTTGGGAAGGGAATAACCACTGGGAACTCCTGCACTTCCTTCCTGAGCCTTTTACTTGATCTGATGGTCCCCCATTCCCTTTCTGCCTGTGTAACCCTCACCTGCAGTGTGACTAACTCACTGAACATGCTGTCCATAACATTCTCAGTATTGCAGATGCTCCACAGTAAGTCCACTCACAGCTCCAGGTCTGAAAAGCAGTTTCCCAGTAGCTGCTGATGGGCACATTTCCTGCACACATAGCCCGTCAGGGACACTGGAAACATCCCTAATTTTCCCACATTGTACAAGAGGAGCACACCATGGGTCTGAGGGCTCCTGTCACACAGGCTCTCTAGATTCAGCTAGTTACTCCCATTTAGAGAATTTAAATGAGCGAGCAATCTTCCTACCCTTCAAACATTGTAATCAAAATCCCGTATTCTTTACTTAAGTTGATACGTTATACCTTAAAAACTTTTACAAAATTTCCACAGGTATCGCTTACAAACTGGCTGTTACCTTTGGGACCATGTGAATTTCTGAATGGGCTGAAACAAAACTGAGTTTCAGCTTCACATTCTCCCTGTCCCACCTCGCTCTGTTTACACCCAACTCCAAAATACTCATTGAGCCAAGCAGCCCTCACAGTGCAGCCCTGTCATTGTCATTGTCTGCTCACACCTACACTGCCCTCAGCCTCCTGTACTGTTCCAATACATCTCAATGGGAGCTCAGGGACAGCATCTCATCTTTCAATTCAATCCTTTGTAGCCCCAGAGTCAACATGGACCTCAGCAGTTTCTGGGTGAACAGACAGTTGTTAGAATCTGGAACATGCCACCTAAAACCGTACTGGAATTTGTGTTTATAAGGAGCTGCAGGGAATTGAAAATAAGGAGTTTACAGGTTAGCATCATGAAGTGGGTGATTGGGACTAAATCTGACAGTCCCTACAAAGAGACGGAGTGCAATCTGGACAAATCTATGCTCCCCCTCAGACCAAAACAGACCCTGAGCTTCCAGTTGCCTGCCATTTTAACACACGAGCCTGTTCCCTGGCCAACATCTGTCTCATTCTTAATGCAGTGTTCCAGGGAAGCTTGATGCAGAACACTCCAGAACATACCAAATGGCCCTGTATTTCAAGGACAGCAATTTCCCCTCCCATGTGGTCAACAATACCCTTCAGTGTATCTCCACCACTTCCTGCACCTCTGCTCTTGAACCCCACCCCTCCAACCGCAGCAAGGATAGAACCCCCAAGTCCTCGCTTTTCAGCCAGATACAACACATCATCCTCTGCCATTTCCACCACCGACAATCAGACCCCACCAGAGATATCTTTCCCTCCACGCCCCTTTCAGCATTCCTCAGAGACCATTCCCTGTGACTTCCGCATTAGATCCATGCTCCCCACCAACCCATCCTCCACTCCCAACACCTTTGCCTGCCATTGCAAGAGGTGTGAAACCTGTGCCCACACCTTCCCCTCACCTCCATCCAAGATACCATAGGTCCCTTCCACATCCAGCAGAGATTTTCCTGTACATTGAATAACCTCATCTATTGTGTTCATTGCTCTCTACAATGGGGAGACAGGACGCCAACTTGCAGAATGTTTCAGGGAACCTTTCTGGGAGACGTGCACCAATCAACCCCACTGTCCTGTGGTCAACCATTTCTACAACCCACCCTCTCACTCTGCCAAGGACATGCATGTCCTGGGCCACCTCCACCACAAAATCCTAGCTACATGACTCCTGGAGCAAGAATACCTCATCTTCTACCTTGGGACCCTTTAAGTACAGAATCAATGTTTCATCATTTCCCCTCCCCCCACCATATCCCAGATCCAGCCCTCCAACTCAGCACCACCCTCTTGAACAGTCCCACCTGTCCATCTTCCTTCTTAATTACCCACTCCACCCTCTCACCATTACCCTCCACCAGCATCTTCCTATCGCCTTCCCAACTACCTTCTCGCCAGCCCCACACACACATCCTATTATCTGTCAACCCTCTTCCCCACTCAGAATCCTGCTGAAGGGCTCAGGCCCAATATGTCAATTCTCCTGCTCCTTGGATACTGTCTGACCGGCTGTACTTCTCCTGCGCCAAACTTTAACGTAAGCTGGAAGAACAAACCTCATTTTGTACTTGGGGGACCCTTCAGGCCTCTGACCTTAAAACTGAATTCATTAATTTTAGGTCCTAAGTCTCCCACGTCCTTGCGCCCTAGTGCCCCACCCCACACACCAGGCCTTGTTATTACATAGCCTGCCATTACACATTACCTATGGTTAGTCACTAACAGTCTCCATTAACATCTATTCACTCTCCCCCAGCCAGATCATTATTCATTCCTTTGTCCAATTGCTGCTATATCTCTTTTTGGACTATATCACCACCTATCATTTACTCCTTAACCCCTACCTTCTGCATATAAACTGACATTTTTTCTCAGTGACATCAGTTCTGAGGAAGGGTCAGCGGATCCAAAATGTTAACTCTGATTTCTCTTCACAGGTGCTGCCAGACCTGCTGAGCTTTTCCAGTACCTTCTGGTTGTTGTTTCTGATTTAAGCATCCACAGTTCTTTTGGTTTTCATTTACTGGGAGTTTCTAATTCAGGTCTAGCAGCCTACATCATGAGTTGAGAAACCCTCCCAGTCCACACTAACTCCATTTCTCTCCCACTCCCTTCACACTCACTGGGTCTCTTCCCAACCCCTGCCCAGTGACACTGCACGTGCACAGCTCATGGTCACATGTTGGCAACACCCCTCATTCACTCCCATTGGCTGGAGGATTACATCTAGTCTCCTATCGTTCTGAAGCTGCCGTCAATCAGCCAGGCCCCATTGTGACATGAGTGGTGGGATCCTCCCAGGAGTGTGGGAGGCTGAGGGGTAACCTCATAGAGAGGTTTATAAAATCATGGAAGGCATTGATGAGATAAATAGACAAGGTCTTTTCCCTGGGGTGGGGGAGTCCAGAACTAGAGAGCATAGGTTTAAGGTGAGAGGGGAAAGATATAAAAGGGACCCAAGAGACTACTTTTTTCATGTAGAGATGGTGCGTGTATGGAAGCTACTGTCAGGGGAAGTGGTGGCAGCTAGTACAGTTACACCATTTGAAAGGCATCTGGATGTGTATGAATAGGAAGGGTGTAGAGGCATATGAGCCAACTGCTGCCATATCGTACTAGATTAGGATAGGATATCTGGTCGGCACGGACGAGTTCGACTGAAGGGTCTGTTTCCGTGCTGTATATGTCTGTGGCTCTGCTCTGGGATGAGTTTCATCATTCACAGTGAATGGGGCAGTATCACAGAGCACAGGGGTTGGGGGCTATTCAGCCCATTGCGGCTATACTCTCTCCCTCTGGACATGCTGCCAATCTGCCCTTCCTCCCCTCCCATTTACCCGTAGCACTCCAAATTTGTCCTCAAATAGTTAAATTCCGAGATGTACAGCACAGAAACAGACCATTCAATCCAACTCATCCATGCCACCCATTTATCCCAAATTAATCTTGTCCCATTTGCCAGCACTTTGCCCATATCCTTCTAAACTTTTCTTAATCACGTACCCAGTCAGATGCCTTTCAAATGTTGTAATTGTACCAGCCTCCACACTTCCTCTGGCAGCTCATTCCATATTCAGCTTGAAAACATTGCCCCTAAGATCCCTTTAAAATCTCTTGCCTCACACCTTAGGCTTGTGCCCTCTAGTTTTGTACTCACTTAACCTTGGGAAAAGACCCTGGTTGTTCACCCTATCCATGTCCTTCACGATTTTATGTACCTCGAAGGTCATCTCTCAGCATCTGATGCTCCAGGGAAAACAGCCCCAGCCTATTCAGCTTCTCACTATAGCTCAAATCCTCAACCCTGGCAACACTTGTGCACATCTTTTCAGAATCCTTTCATGTTCTGTAATATCACTCCTACAGCAGGGAGACCAGGACTGAAAGCAGAATTCCAGATGTGGCTGAATCAATGTCCTGTAGAGCTGCAAAACAATGTCCCAACTCCAATACTCAATGCACTGACCAAGTACACCAAACGCCTCCTTCACTACCCTGCCTATCCATGATTCCACTTTCAAAGAACTATCAACCTGCACGACAAGGTCTCTTTGTTCAACAACACTCCCCAGGACCTTCCCATTAAATGTATAAGTCCTGCCCTGATTTGTTTTTTCAAAATGCAGCACCTCACATTTATCTGAATTCACTCCACCTGCCACTCCCCAGCCCATTTGATTGAAGTCCCATTGTACTCTGAGGTAACCTTCTTCCCGATCCACTTCCTCCAGATCCAATTTGGTGTCTATGTAAAGTCACGAACCATAGGAATCATTGATATAAATGATGAAAAGCAGTGAACCCTGCACCGATCCTTCCACCATATTGCTCATCACAGGCTTCCAGTCCGAAAGGCAACCCTTCACCACTATCCTCTGTCTCCAACCTTACAGCCAATTTTATATCCAAATAGCTAGTTCTTCCACCTTGAATGTCTTTCTGAAGTCCAAGTTAGTGATTTCCATACACAAAGCCATGCTGACTGTCCCTAATCATTTCTTACCTTTCCAATTACATCTAAATCCTATCCCTGAGAAGCCCTTCCAACAACTTACCTGACTCCAGGCTCACCAGTGTATTGTTCCCTGACTTTTCCTCATCACCTTTCTCAAATAATGGCGCCAGTCTTCCAGCACCTCGGTGATACAAATATCTCAGCGAGGGACCCAACTATCACTTCCCTAGCTTCCCACAAAGTTCTGGGATTCACCTGATCATGTATCAGGGATTTATCAATCTTGATGCATTATACAAGTTCCAGTGCCTCATAACTAATATGGACACTTGTCAAGTTATCCCTATTTATTTCTCCAAACTCTCTCACTTCCATATCCTCCTTCAGTAAAAGCGGACATGAAATACGCAGATAGTATCTCACCTGCCTCCTGCAGATCCATAGACAATTTTGTTGATCTTTGAGGGTCCCTATTCTCTGCCTGGTTACTCTTTTGTCCTTAGTGTATTTCTAGAATCTCTTTGGATTTTCCCCAAACCCATTTCACAAAGCTCTCTCGTCCCCTTTTTGCCCTCTTAGTTTCCCTCCAGTATACTCCTACTGCCCCTATATACCTCTAGGTATTCACACAAACCCAGCTGTCTGGACTTGCCATATCCCCCCTTCATTTTCTTGACCAGAGCCACAATTCCTCTTGACAGCAGCATTCCTTACACCTCCCAGCCTCGGCCTTAACAGGAACATACTGTCTATATACTCATTGTCGCAGGCCTATGGGGGCAATGGCAGATGAAGACAGAGAAACAATCAATCATTCTCAGTAAAGAGGCAGTGCTGGGAAAGATACCAGCCGAAAGGTAGATGGGTCTCCTGGCCGTGATGGAATGCATCCCCGGGGACTGTAAGGAATGGCAGTGGGTAAATAGCAAATACACTCGTGATAATTCACTAACATTTGCTGACTCTGGGACGGTTCTAACAGATTGGAAAGCTGCAAATGTGATGCCAATATTTTAAAATGGACGTGTCAGCATAACTTCTGTAGTGGGGGAAATGTCTGATCTCTCAAGAAAGAAATAGTGAGCTATGTGGATAGAAATTGTCTCATCGAGCAGACACAGCATGGATTCATGAAAAGTGGACGACACTAAGATGAGTGGTAGAGCAATGTGTGCAGAGGCCACTGTCAGTCTGCACAGGGATACAGAGAGGTTAATTGAGTGGTTAAGGGTCTGGCAGATGGAGGACAATGTTGGGATATGTGAGGTCATCCATTTTGGTCGGACTAACAGCAAACTGGATGATGAAATGGTGAAAACATGCAGCAGGCTGCTGTACAGAGGGAGCTGGGTGTCCTTGTGCATGAATCACAGGAAGCTGGTTTGCAGGTACAGCAGGTAATTAAGGCAGTGAAGGGAATATTGTCCTTCATTGCTAGAGGGATGGTTATGCTGCAGCTGTACAGGGGGCTGGGGAGGCCACACCTGGAGTACTGTGTACAGGTTTTCGTCCCCTACTTCAGGAAGGATGTAATGGCGCTGGAGGGGGTGCAGAGCAGGGTCACTAGTTTGAGTCTGGAGTTGAAAGGGTTGCCTTCTGAGCAGAGATTGACAAAACTGGCATGATCCTCATTGGAATTTAGAATAATGGGAGATTGTATAGGAAAAATATAAAATTATGAAAGGAGTAGATAAGATAGAAGCAGGGAGGTCATTTCCACTGTGGACTGGACAAACTATGGTGCATAGCGACAAAATAAGGGGGTATCAGATTTAGGACTGAGTTCAGGAGAAACTTCTTCAGCTAAAGGGTTGTGAATCTGTGGAATTCCCAGCTGATTGAAACAGTTGAGACTTTCATCTTGAATGTCTTTAGGTCAAAATGTAGATTTACGAACAGGAAAGGAATTAAAGGTTATGGGAGAGAGCAGTAAAGTGGAGCTGAGATCAGCCCTGATCTTATTGAATGGCAGAGCAGGCTGGAGGGGCCAGATGGCCTCCTCCTGCTCCTATTCCTTATGTTATGTTCCCACTTTTCAGCCGTCCCTTTACCTGGGAATAGCAAAGAAGTATTGAAAGATTTTATCTTGTTCAATCACAATGCACCTCTATCCAATTTAGAACAGCAACTTTTAGATCTGGTCTATTCTTTTTTGGAACTATTTTAAAACTATTATAATTATCAGAGAATCCAGACAGTGGGGAAGCAGGTCATTCAGCCCATCACATCCGCACTGACCCTCAGAGACTCCCACCCTACCCATGTAATGCTGCCTTTCCCATGGATAATCCACCCAACCTGCACATCCCTGAACACTGTGGGTAATTCAGCCTGGATAATCCACCCAACCTGCACATCCCTGAACACTGTGGGTAATTCAGCCTGGATAATCCACCTAACCTGCACATCTTTACATAGTGGGAGGAAACCAGAGCAATCAGATGAAACACACGCAGATATTAACAATAAGGTGATCAATCCTTTCTTATTTCCCAGTTCCGTCCAAATAATTTCACTGAACTTACTCCCATGAATATCGTCCCCAAGCACAACTCTAATGCTATCCCTAACCAAAAACACCACTCGTCCTCCTCTCTTGTCCCCCTTTCTATCCTTCCTATAGCATCTATACCCTGGAACATACAGCTGCCAGTCACATCCATCCCTGAGTCATATTTCTATAATACCGATGATATCCCAGTCCCATGTTCAAACCATAACCTGAGCTCATCTGCCTTCCCTGTCAGGCCTCTTGCATTGAAGTAAATGCAGTGTAACTGCTCGGTTCTACCGCGTTCTGCCTTGACTGTTTGATTTCTGAACTGTACCAGCCTCAGACTTACCTCCTTTCTCACTATCTCTTTAGGTTTACCCCCACTCCCTCTGGTTTAATGCCTCCCGAGTAGCACTAGCAAATCTCCCTGCCTGGATATTAGTCACCTTCCAATTCAGGGACAATCCATCCTTCTTATTCAAGTCACTTCTACTCCAGAGGAGAATTCAATGACCAAAAGATGTGAATCCTTCTGCCCTACACCAGATCTTTAGCCAATCATTCATCTCCTCCATCCTGCTATTCCTACTCTCACTAGCATGTAGCATTGGGAGTAATTCAGATATTACGACCGAGTATCTACTTTTTTATATTCCAGGCTAATTTTCTATATTCTCTCATCAGGACCTATCTTTTTCTCTTCCTGTGTCATTGGTACCAATGTCCAATGACCTCCCACTGGTTATTCTACCCTTTAAAGAATATTCTGCCACCAATCTTTTCTGAACCTTTCAAGTTCCACAACATCCTTCTGATAGGTGGAGAACAGAATTGCACTCAATATTGTAAGAGTGGCCAAACCAATGTCCTGTACAGCCACAACATGACTGCCCAACTCCTGTACTCACTGCTCTGACCAATAATGTAAATCATACCAATCACCTTCACTATCCTATCCACCTGCGACTCTACTTTCAAGGAATTATGAACCTGCACTGTAAGGAAACTTTGCTCAGTAACATTCCCTCGGACCTGAACATTAAGTCTATCAGTCCTGCTAGGCTTTGCTTTTCCAAAAAGCAGCACCTCACATTTATCTAAATTAAACTCCATCTGCCACTCCTCAGCCCATTTCCCCATCTGATCAAGATCCCATTGAAACCTGAGTTACCCTTCTTCACTGCCCACTACACCTCCAATTTTGGTGTCACCTGGAAACTTACTAACAATACCTCCTATGTTCACATCCAAATCATTTATATAAATGATGAGAAGTAGTGGACCCAGCACCGACCCTTGTGGCACTCCAGTGGTCACAGTCCTCCAGTCCGAAAAACAACCTTCTACCACCACCCTCTGTCTTCTACCTTTGAGGCAGTTCTATATTCCAAATGGCTAGTTCTCCTGGTATGGTGAGATCTCATCTTGCTAACTAGTCTTCCATGGCGAACCTTGTCGAACGCCTTACTGAAGTCCATATAGATCCCATCTACCGCTCTGCCCTCAAAAATCCACTTTCTTACTTCTTCATAAAACAGCTCAGTCAAGTAAGTGACATGATTTCCCGCACACAAAGCCATGCTGACTATCCCTAATCAGTCCTTGCTTTTCCAAATACATGCAAATCCAGTCCCTCAGGGTTCCCTCCAACAACTTGTCTGGCACCAACATCAGGCTCACAGGTCTGTAGTTCCCGAGCTTGTCCAAACCGCCTTCATTAAACAGTATCATCATATTAACCAACCCCCAGTCTTCTGGCACCTCAGCTGTGACTATCGCTGATACAAAAATCTCAGCAAGGGGCCCAGCAATCACTTCCCTAGCTTCCTACAGAATTTTAGGACACACCTGATGAAATCCTGGGCATTTATCCACCTTTCTGCGTTCCAAGACATCCAGTACCACCTTCGCTGTAATATGGACATTTTTCAAGGTGTCACCATCGATTTCCAACATTCTATATCTTCCATATCCTTCTCCACAGTAAATGCTGATGCAAAATACTTGTTTAGTATCCCCTCCCACCCCATCGCCTGCAGATCCACACACAGGCTGCCTTGCTGATCCTTGAGGAGCCCTATTCTGTCTCTAGTAACCCATTTGCTCTTAATGTATTTATAAAAACCCTTTGGATTGTCCTTACCCTATTCGCCAAAACTGTGTCCTGTCCCCTTTTCGCCTTACTGATTTTCCTCTAAAATATACTTCTATTGCCTTTATACTAGAAGGATGTTCTGGATTGGAATAAATGCCAAATATTTCATCTTGATAAAAGGGCAGGACTTACACTGATTAAAAGTCGGGCCTTGCATAGTGATATAGAACAAAGAGACCTCGGGGTTCAGATCTTTGCAGTTTATGTCACATGTAGACAGGGTTGTTCAGAAGATGTACAGCACACTTGCCTTCATTGCTCACACCTTTGAGTATAGGAGTTGGGACATTACGTTGGAGGTTGTACAGGATGTTGGTGAGGCCTCTTCTGGAATACTGTGCTCAGTTCAGGTTGTGCTGTTATAGGACAGATATTATTAAGTCGGAGCGGGTTCAGAAGAGATTTACCAGGATGTTGATGGGAATGGATGCTTTCGGTTATAAGGAGAGGCTAGGTAGGCTGGGACTTCTTTCACTGGGGTGTAGGAGGCTGAGGGGTGACCTTATTGGAGGTTTATAAAATCCTGAAGAGTATAGGTAATGTGAACAGCAGGTGCCCTTTCCAGGAGGGGGCGCGATTCAAGAGTGGGTGAGAAAAGGAAGACCCTAAAAAGACGTTCCGGATTTTATTTTTTGTTTTTGTACAGAGAGTGATTCACATGTGGAATAAACTAGCAGAGGACGTGGTAGCTGTGAATACAATTACAATTTAAGGGTGGCACAGTGGCTCAATGGTTAGCACTGCTGCCAGGGACACAGGTTCAATTCCTGCATTGGGTGGCTGTCCATGCGGAGTTTGGATCTGCTTCCCCGTGTCAGCGTGGGTTCCTCCGGGTGCTCCCGTTTCCTCCCACAAGCCACAGATGTACAGGGTAGGTGAACTGGCAGTCCTCAATTGCCCATAGTGTTCAGGGATGATTGGGTTTAGTGAATTAGTAAGGGGTAAATGGAGAGTAAAACGGTAGGGGAATGGGATTCTAAGAGGAAAAAGCATTTGGACCTGTATATCGATAGGGAATGCTTGGATGGATTTGGACTAAGTGGAGGTAGATGCGATTAGTTCAGTTCGAATTTATGGTTGACACGGACTGGTTGGAACACAGGGTGTGTGTCAGTGCTGTATAACGTTCTGACTCTATCGCTCGTTATCTCTGTAAATTCCTCTATGCTCGGAACTCTCCGTCAATGCCACCTCATCCAGTCTTACAACTCTTCCTTATCTCGATAATTCCTCTCCAGCCTCAAAACTCAAAAAAGTCTATCAGAAATATCTCTATCTCTGTAACATCCTCAATCCTCAGAATCCTCTCCAACTTTCATCTCCTCCAGCTTCATTACTCTCCCTATCTCTAATCCCCTCCAGTCTCTCAAAGCTCTGCTATATGTGCCTTTTTTATTTCCAGCCTTCAGGATTCCCAATGTTTATTTCTCACTTGATGACGGCCCTTTCCGATTCTGTGCTGGGCTTCTGAATTCTTCCTTAAACCTCTCAATCTCCTTTTCCTCCCAAAACATCGGCCAATCATCTGTTATCTACTCTAGTATCACCCTTTCTGACCTGAAGTCCAATGGAGCCTGTCATATTCCTATAATAAACATCTTAGCGGTCTACAGAACAGAAAAAGGCTCTGGTAGTACATCGGGTCTGTGACAAAGAAAACTACCACCTAACTGTCCTCATCTATTTTCCAATAATTGTGGAAAAGTCTCATCTATCATGGCATTGCAAGAGCACACTAAATACATCTCAAATGCTACCGGGGTTTCTGTGTCTCCCACCCTTACAGACAGTGAGGTTCAATGCAACTGTTGCTCGATGATGACATCACCCACAGGAACACAGAGCAGCTGGGTCTGTGCAAACCAGAGATCACCCACACATTGGGAAGGATGGCAGAGTCCCTGAGAGGGGGCATAGGAGATTTACCAGGATGGTACAAGGAATGGGGGATTTTAGTTGCAGAGACATGGGTGTTGTTAATACATATCAAGAATATCCATCTACAATAGATGGACTCTTGTTCTCAACCTCTCCCCTTGCCTGGGCTGTGGTAACCTTCAGGTTAAACCCACCACCAGACATTTCTCCCTAATGAGACAGCAGCCCTATGGTCTGGTCAGACAATGCTGACTACCTTTTACACAGTGATGCCACTGTACCCTGGGGATGGGGAGAGGGAACGCTGAAGGTGGTGGATGGGACACCACTCAGGCACAGTGCTTTGTCCTGGAGGATGTTCACTTTAATATTGTTGGGGGCTGCACTGATGCAGGCAAGTGGAGAATGTTCCAACACAATCCTGATGTGTGCCTTATAGGGAGCAAACAGACATTGGGGAATCAGGGGTTTGGGGAAACAGATTGTTCTCCTTGTAGCAGAGGAAATTGCGGGTGCCCTGTGACAGAGGGGTTTACAGATTTAGAATAATCCACCTTACACTCATGAGTTCATCAGAAAAGGATTACAGGACACATATTGAAGACTTGGGGGAGATCTACTGAGAGTGTGGGGTGATTCAAAAGAGGACATTTATGCAGCAAATGGGAATGAGCTGGAATACAATACTCACACACAATGTGAATATCCAGCTCCTGATGAATTGAGTAATTTTGTCACAGTTTGGTGTTACAATTACTGAGATTACCATCTGAATGTCCACCTGTAATACACGTTTATAAAACTGTCACTGTCAGTTCATTTAAGAAACTCTCACCACCCCCTCCTCCTGGCCCAGGATGACTGGACACATTACCCCTTGTGGGGGTCAGCAGTTAGTTCAGGGGGAAATCTGTATGGGTTTCTGTGAGTTTCCACACTGGGTCTTCATGTGACTGAACAGGGCAGATCTTTGACACATGGGACACAATGTTTCAAGAGTCAGTGCGATGTGGAGAGCAGGATGTGTGCTTCCTTTTCTTTCCTTCCGTGCTGCTGCTGTGCCTCATCAATTAGACGGGGGGGGGGGGTGGGGGGGGGGGGTAAAAGGCTCATGCAGCTCGATGGGCAAGTTGTCTCCATTCTGACCCATGAGCAGCAAGCTCCTCCCAGTCATTCCAAAGAGTCTCTCTGAAAAGGTAACAACTGCTTCCCACTGCCCAGTGCTCCCAGGAAATGTTTAGAAGAATGAGCGGGGAAATCTCTGAGAAAAGGCAGAACGGTAAAGTTCCAAAAGGATTATAAACAGTTTACAGAGAGGGATTCATTGGAGAAGTGGGCAACAAGTTAGCAAATGGAGCATAATTTGGGAAATTGTGAAGTTGCTCATTTTGGAGGAGATAATAAAAGAACAGAGTGCTATGTAAATGGTGGAAACTGTCGAAAGCTGCACCACAAAGGGACCGGGGTAATTGTGTGGGAAACACAGTTATAACAGGGAATCAGGATGGGGAATAGAACGTTGTTTCTTATTACAAGGAGTTTTCAGTGTAAGTGTTTGGAGTATATACCTGAGAGTAACTTTACAAAGTGCGAGTGAGACCACATCTGGAGTAATGACAGAAGTTTTGGTCCCTTTATTTAAGGGAATACATAATTTCATCCGAGGCATTTCAGAAAAGATTAACTGGAATGATCCCTGGCTTGTAGGGATTATCTTTTAAGAAAAGGCTGAAAATGTTGGGACTCTACTCACTGGATTTGGGAAGAATGAGAGGTGATCTCATTGTAACATGCAGGATTCTTAAGGAGTTTGACAGGGTAAATACTGAGAGGATGTTTCCCATCATGAGGGATCTGGAATAGGATACTCGGATAGTCACGGAATCAAGGGTTCTGTTTTAGATTCGTCAAGTTTAAGGCAACATCAACACGGGTCAGGGGTTTCAGTAGCAATGGAGCTGGGGTGAAGGGGGGGGGGAAGCAACGTTTTAGAGATTGGAATTCCTGGTGTTTGTGATTGTGTAGATACCTGATCAGAAGGTCATCTTGGGGTTACAGATATGAGAGCAATATTGTGAAGAGTGTAGTTCTGCCTCAGACAGTTCCCAGGGAGAGGGAGGGGCTCAGCAGTAAGGGAAAGGAATTTGTAATAGCAACTGAAGGCAATGGGTTTAACCATTTCAATGTTCCATTGCAGGAAATTGCAGCCAATCGCGTAGTGGGAGTGTGATGAGCAGTTTGATAACTGAGTAATGGAGAGGGATGATGGGGAGGGAGAGCTAGGCATTGTCAGTGTACATGTGAACCCTCAGACGGTGCTTTTGGACGATGTCACCTCCTGACAGTATGTGGGTGAGAAACAGGAGGGACCAAGAATCGATCCTTGAGGGACACCACATACAAGGAATTTAGAAAGGAATGGGAGAGTGGGGATGAAGTAGGTTTTTCCAACAACGGTGAGGTCAAAATATTACTTCGTAGCAGAATGGGAGAGAAGGACATAACCAGAAAAGACAGACAGACAGAACAAGGAACAATACCTGTGATTTGGTGAGGGGAGGGAGGTGGGGGTGATGTGGAGGAAGAGCCCAACTCCAAAAACACACTTTCTTCATTGGTGACATCACCCAACTCCACCCTAGTCTCAGCTCATTTACTGAATGCAGGGATGGACGAGTATTTATCTCCAGACTTAATTATCCAAACACTCTTGGCCAGCCTCCCACATTCAACTTACATGTAATCTCAAGAGTATCTTAAAGCCTCCTGCCCAAGTGCTCACTTGTACCAAAACTAGTTGATCCATCGAAAGGCTCCTATTTACAGGCAACAATTTAAAATTCTCACCCTGTGAACATCCCTGTCTCCCTGCACCACACACCCTGCAAGACCTTGACAACTCATTTGTGTTTATTCATTGCTTCACCTGTCTGGCTGTTTCTACTGTTGCCAAGGCAACACTGTCTGGAATTCCCACCTGAACCCTCTCAGACCTGCTTTCCTCTTTTAAGGTGTTCTCGAAAACCTGCTCATTTGGCAATGCTTTTGATCACTTGACCTAGTATCTCAATCTGTGGCCTTATGCCAGAATTTTTCAATAGTATTTCTGTGAAATTATAAACATGATTAAAAAAAACAAACTGCTGCTGATTTACACATACATTGTCAACTCTTCAATATTGCTGAGTGAATAATCTATAACAGCACTTACCCAACCACATTGTGGGAGCACCTTCACGACATGAACTGCAGCTGGACAGGGAAATCAAACATCACCCTCTTCACAGGCAATGGGGCTTTGGCACTGATCACTGGGATCTGTGGAGGGAGAAACACAGTTGCTATTTCAGGGAGTGCAAAATGCATTATAGAGGGGGAAAATGGGGCAGAATTTGGGATTTTCAAATTTGTGATTCACAATGTGCACTAAGTTCTGTAAAACCTCTCATTCCATACCATGAAAATTTCCTTCTCTTCCTGGTCTATGTCTTTCCTTTCCCCTGCCCTGCACCTTCACACATCTCCAATGCCTTGGCCACAACAACACTGTGCTGTCAGTGAAGTTTATCACGTGGTTGAGTATTGTCCCGCCCCTCATTCACTCCGATTGGTTGAAGGACCAACTGGCACATCCTGGTCCTCCAGCCCCGTTTCCCCCGACTCTTATTGGTCCTGCGCTGACATCAATAATCCGAGGCCCATTGTGGGCTGGAGCATGCTCAGTGCTTCCTGCTTTTGCTGCTGTTCATCAGGTATAAGAGAGAGAGAGAGGGCTCATCCCTGTTTCTCCTGATGTCAGACAATAACAGCAACTACCTGCATTGTATGGAGCCTTTCACATTGACAAATCTCCTAAAATGTTTCACGGATGATGGAAACGTTGATTAAAGAGAACGATTTTTAGATACATCTTTAAGGCGGACAGAGGGGGTGAGGGAGGATATTCCAAAGGTTTGTGTCCTCAGCAGCTCCAATCGTGGAGTGATATAGGTGGGCAACAGCTTACAATGGAGACAGTTCGTGGCTAACCACAGGTTAACAACCTCATGTCGTAGCCACCTCATGTCACAGCCTGTCATTACACACTACCTATGGTTAGCCACTAATAGTCTCCATTAACAGCTAGTCACCCTCCCCCAGTCAGATCGTTATCCACTCCTTTATCCAACCGCTCTTCTCACTCTATCCCCACCTTTACTCCTTTTATCTTGCCCCCATCCCCCCACACTATCTTCTGCACATAAACGGACTTTTTTTTTCTCAGTAACATCTGTTCTGTGGAAGGGACACCGGATCGTAAACGTTAACTCTGATTTCTCGTCACAGATGCTGCCAGACCTGCTGAGCTTCTCCAGAACCTCCTGGTTGTTGTTTCTGATTTACAGCATCTGCAGTTCTTTTGGTTTTAATTTACCGGGAGTTTGTAATTCAGGTCCTACAGCCTCTGTCCCAGTCCCTGCTGTCTCTCCCACCCCCACCCAGTGACACTGCACCTGCACAGCTCATGGACAGGTGTCGTCTTGCTGGCCACACCCCTCATTCACTCCCATTGGCTGCAGGACCACACAGGCTCTCCTCCTATTGGTCTGGAGCTGCCGTTAATCAAGCCGGCGCCGATTGAGAGGTGAGCTCCTCCCTCTCTCTGCTCTGGGATGAGCTTCATCATTCACAGTGAATGGGGCAGTATCACAGAGCACTGGGGCTGGGGGCTATTCAGCCCATTGGAGCTGTCCTCTCTCCCTCTGTAGATGGTGCAAATCTGTCCCAACTACCCCCAAATCTTTCCTTAAAAAGTAAAATTCCAAGTCTGTTTCAAAATACCTGCTGAATCTGTGTCGTTCAGACTGTTCCAGATGCTCAGAACTTACTGAGTAAAATAGTGTTCACATTTTCACCTTGTATTATTTGCCAATTACTTGAACGTAGTTACTAAAAATTGTGACAGGGTTAACAATTCCTCTCTCTCTTTGCAAATTCAAGACCTTGGAACAAAATCGGCACCAGGTCAAAATCACTGCTTCACCTTCTCAGCTCCAAGGATAATTATCTGTGCTTCAGCTAGCTCTGCACAAAAGAGAGGAATGCATCTTAATTTATTAAGATCAAAGAAACAGACCTCCGGTCCAATTCGTCTGTGCCAACAAGGAATCCTAAACTAATGAATTCCCATTTACCATCTATTGGCCTGTATCCATCAAAACCCTTCCTATTCATGTACCCAATTGGAAGCCTTTTAAATGTTGTGATTTTATCAGCCTCCACTACTTCATCTGGTAGCCCCTCCCATACACACACCACACTCAGCTTGAAACTGTTGCCAGTTCGATCCCTTTTAAATCTTTGCCCTCTCAACTTAAACCCATGTGCTCTAGTTTTGGACCCACCTAACCTGAGGAAAAAGGATGCCAGCTGCTCACCTTATCCACGCGCCTCGTGATTTTATAAATCTCAATGAAGTCACCTCTCAGTCTTTGACTCTCCAGAGAAAATAGCCCCAGCCTATTCAGCCCCTCCATGTAGCCCAAATCCTCCAATCCTGGTAACGTTTTTGTAAATCTTGTCCAAACCTTTTCAAATTTCACAACATCCTTCCCAGAACAGGGAAATTCAAACTGAAAACAGAATTCCAGAAGTGGCTTAATCAACGTCCTGTCCAGCCACAATATGACGTCCCAGCTTCTGTATTCAATGCATTGACCATTAACGGAGAGCGTTAATGGAGTCCCATTTGCCAGCGGTTCACCCTTATCCCTCTAAAACCTCCCTCTTCAAGTACCCAGTCAGACGCCTTTTAAATGCTGCAATTGTACTAGCCTCCACCCCTTCCTCTGGCAGCTCATTCCATACTTGCAATGCCCTCAACATGAACACGATGCCCCTTAAATCCCTTTTAAATCTTTTCCCTCTCACCTTAAGCCTGTACCCTCTCGTTCTGGAGCCACCGAACTTGGGAAAAAGTCCCTGACTGCTCACCTTATCCATGCCCTTCATGACTTTATAAGATCACCTCTCAGCCTCCAAATCTCCAGGGAAAATAGTCCCAGCCTATTCAGCCTTTCCCAATAGCTCAAATCGTCCAACCCCAGGAAAGTCCTTGCAAATGTTTTCTGAACCCTTTCAAGTTTCTCAACATTATTCCAAGAACAGGGAGATTGGAACTGAAAACAGAATTCCAGAAGGGCCTTCATCAGTGCCCTGTCCAGCCACAATATGACATCACAACAGCTGCATTCAATGCATTGACCAATAACGGGGAGCGTACCAAATGCTGCATTCACTCCCCTGCCTACCTGTGACTCTACTTTCAGGGAACTATGAACCTGCACTCCAAGGTCCCATTGTTCAGCAATGTTCCCCAGGACTTTACCATTAAGTGCATAAGTCCTGCCCTGATTTGCCTTTCCAAAATATAACAGCTCACATTTATCTAATTTGAACTCAGTCTGCAATTCCTTGCTCCAATGGCCCATCTGATCAAGATCCTGTTGTATTCTGAACTAACCTTCTTCACTGTCCACTACACCTCCAATTTTGGTGTCTTCTGTAAACCTACTGACCATATCTCATATATTCACATCCAAGTCATTTATTTAAGGGCCCAATATCCATCCCTGCAGCACACTGCTGCTCACAGGCCTCCAGTCCGCAAAGCAACCCTCAATCATCATCCTCTGTCTCCTACATTCAAGGTAGTTTTGTAATGGCTTGCTCTCCCTGCATTCCATGTGATCTAACCCTGCTAACCAGTCTGCTTTGTGGAACCTTGTTGAATGTCCATATAAACAACATTCACCGCCTGGCTTAATCAATTTTCTTTGTCACTTCAAAACACTCACTCAAGTTAGTGAAACACAATTGTGTACGTACAAAGCCACAGTGACTCTCCCTGATCATTCCTTACCTTTCCAAATAGATGGATATCCTGTCCCTCAGAATCCCTTCCACCAACTTGCCTGCTACTGACTTCAGGCTCACTGTTCTCTTGTTCCATGGCCTCTCCTTACCACCTTTTTTAAAATAATGGCACCTCACCTGTCACTATCAACGATACAAATATCACAGGAGAGGCCCAACAATCACTTCCCTAGATTTCCAGAAAGTTCCAGGATACACCTGATCAGGTTCCAGGGCTTTATCCACCTTGATGCGATTTAAGACATCCAGTACCACCTCCTCTGTAACATGGACACTTTCAAAGTTATCATTGTTTATTTCTCCAAACTCTCGAGCTTCCATATACTTCTCCAGTAAAAATGACGTGAAATATTTGCATATCTTTCACACCCTCTGTGATTCCATAGACAGCCTTGTTGACCTTTAAGCGGTCCTATTCTCTGGTCCAGTTAATCTTTTGTCTGTGATATATTTGTTTAATCTCTTTGGATTCTATTCCAGGACATCCCAGAAAGGCCTACTACAAGGACAGTAATTTTTCTCCGACTTGATCAACAATGCCCTCCAACACATACCCTCCACTTCCCGCACCTCCGCCTTTACCCCACCCCTCCAGCCACAATAAAGAATACAGCCCTGCGGTCTTCACCTTCCACCCCACTAATCTCCAGATACAGCGCATTAACCTCTTATTTCTGCTACCTAAAGTCAGACCCCACCATAGACATATTTCCCTCCCCACCGCTATCTGCGTTCCACAGAGACCATTCCCTCTGCACCTCCCTTGTTAGGTCCACACCCTCCCACCAACACATGCTCCACACCTTTGACCTTCCCTTACCGCCACGGGAAATGTAAAACGTTCAGCCACACCTCACTGAGCTCTGTCCAGGACCTCAAAACGATCTTTTCACATCAGGCAGAGATTTGCCTGCACATCCCAAAACCTCATATACTGCATCTGGACACTATGGGAAATTTAACATGGTTCATCCAACTAACCTACACATCTTTGGACTGTAGGAGTAAATTTGAATATCCGAAGGAAACCCTCACAAACACTGGGGAGAATGTGCCAACTCCAACACAGACAGTTGCCTGAGGCTGGTATCAAACTCACGTCTCTGTTGCTGAGGAAGCAGCGCTAACCACTGAGCCACAATACTGTGGGATCTTTGGTGCTGATGTGCTGCCCCACTGATAACTCAGTCACTCACCCTGCCTCATTTCCTAAGAGGCAGTGATGATGGAGTGAAATTATCACTAGACAGTTAATCCAGAGACCCAGATAACGTTCTGGGGACCTGGGTTTGAATCCCATCACGGCAGATTTTGGAAAGTGAATTCAATAAATATCTGGAAAAAATAATCTAGTGACGACAGGAATCCATTGTCAATTGTTGAAAAAACCCATGTGGTTCACTCATGACCTTTAGGGAAGGAAAATGCCATCCTTACCTGGTCTGGTCTGCATGGGACTCCAGACCTATAGCAACGTGGTTGACTCTTAACTGCCCTCTGGGTAAACGCAGCAATAAATGCTGGCCGAGCCAGTGACAGCCTCATCCTGTGAATGAATAAAGGAAACAGGTCAGGTTTTGTTCCTTCTCTAGTAGGTACATCCTACAAACTCAATCAGAAATGTTCTCGTACACACTGAACAAATACATTTCCATCCAAGCCCTTAACACTACAGCACTCCGAGGCTAAGTTAAAACCCCTTATCATTGCAACTATATTTTTACAGATAACTGAGGTCTGCCGGTAAAATTGTGTCTCAATTCCCCGCTGACTATTGGGAGAGAGTCTATAATACAATCCCAGTAAGATGGTCATCCCTTTCTTATTTCTCAGTACCACCCAAATAACTTGCCTGGATGTACTCCCAGGAATATCCTCCCGAAGCCCAGCCATAATGTTATCCCTAATCAAAAACACCTCTCCCCCTGCTCTGTTGCCCCCTTGCTATAGCATCTATACCCTGGAACATTAAGCTGCTAGTCCTATCCATCCCTGAGTGCTGCCTCTGTAATTGCTGTAATATCCAGTGCCATGTTCAAAACCATACCCTGAGCCCACCTGCCTGACCTGTCAGGTCTCTTGCACTGAAATAAATGCAGTGTAACTGGTCCGTCCCACCTCATTCTGTAGCTTGCTCTTGCCTGCCTTGACAGTCTGATCTGGTGAACAGTACCAGCCTCAGACTCACCTCTTTTCTCACTATCTCTTTAGGATTACCCCGACTCCCTCACTGGTTTAATGCCTCCCGAGTGGCACTAGCAAATCTCCCTGCTCCTCAGGACCCCATGCTTTCCCCTTCCTATGTCATTGGTACCAATGTACAATGTCCTCCCACTGGTTATTTTCCCCTTTGAGAATGTTCTGCTCCCTCTGAGAGATATCCTTGACACTGGCACCAGGGCAGCACCACCCCATTCTGATCTCTCACTGTCACCTGCAGAAACGGCAGACTGTGCCCCTGACGAGAGAGTCCCCTATCACCATCGATCGTGTGGAACTGGATACACCTCACATTATGTTAGAAGCCAGTCTCAGTACCAGTAACTTGGCTGTCAGTGCTACTTTCCCCTGAAAGTCTATTACCACCTACATTTTCCAAAACAGTACACTTGTCTGAGATGGGGATAGCCACAGGAGACTCCTGCAGTACCTACCTACCCCTCCTAGCTTTTCTGGAGGTAACCCACCTACCTGACTGTATCTGCAGTATCCTGAGACTGCCGCCTATCACACTCCCCGGCTCCTGTCAATTCCTCACTGCCTTTAATCACTCCTCCACCAATCCATGTGATCCAATAGGATTTGCAATCACACTTCTTGCAGACAAATCATCAGGTTCATTGAAACTCTCCCTAATCTCCCACATCCGACAGGAACAGCACGCCACTCTACAACAGGCCATCTCTCCGCCTTAACAACCTACAGACCAAGACAAAGGCACAGTCTAACTGCTCAAAAAATACTGCCTGAGAATAACTTAATGCTTACGTTTTATATCTTAAACATTTAATCAAGAGACCGTAAGACATTAAAAAGAAATCCTCACCTGACTCATGATTGTAGATTTAATAAAATAAAACTGACTAAGATTGATGTTTGAAGAGACTGAAACTCACTGAGCTGATCCCCGGCTCTGAGTACTTCCAAGGGTGAGGTCTCTCTGAGGGCAGCTGTGAAATGTCACTGTTTCTCTTCTCTGCCCACTCCATTTCCAGAGAGGTTTTTAACTTCACAGCAAGTCAGCTCAGAGAGGTCACTGCTTGGTTTTATTCACTGGAGGGTGCCTTTGCTGCCCAGACCAGTATTTATTGGCCACCTTTACTTGTCTTGGAGAAAGTGGTGGTTAACCGCCTCCCTGAAATGCTGCAGTCCATGTACACCACAGTGATGTTTGGACAACAATCCCCCTCTGGCCCCACAACCCTCCCTGTCTCTGTAATCCCCCTCCGGCTTCACCACCCTCCCTGTCTCTGTAATCCCCCTCCGGCTTCACCACCCTCCCTGTCTCTGTAATCCCCCTCCGGCTTCACCACCCTCCCTGTCTCTGTAATCCCCCTCCGGCTTCACCACCCTCCCTGTCTCTGTAATCCCCCTCCGGCTTCACCACCCTCCCTGTCTCTATAATCCCCCTCCAGCCCCACAACTCTCCCTGTCTCTGTAATCCCCCTCTGGCTTCAGAAATTACATGTCCGTGGCATAAGATTTTTATTTGGATTCGTTTTTGTTTAATAAACCACCTCCCCCCTCCACAAAAAAGTGACATATTTCACCCCCAAACAAATTTCTGTTGATTGACCTTTTGGAGAGGCCGACACATGGACACCGCAGTATTTTATCTCACATTGTACACGTAGAATGATGGAACTTGCTTTTAAATATTGCTAAAAAAGGAAGGCAATGGCTTAATGGTATTCCTGCCAGATGATTGAAATGTACAGTGTTCCGAGGATTAGGGTTAGAATCCCAACATGGCTGATGGCAGCATCGGAATCCAATACAATCTAGAATGAAAAGGCGAATGATGACCATGAAACTATTGTCAATTGTTAGAAAACCCAACTGGTTCACTAATGTCCTGTAGGGAAGGAAACTGTCATCCTCACCTGGTCTGGCCTACATGTGACTCCAGACCCACAGCAATGTGGTTAACTCTCAACTGCCCTCAGGAAAAATACATTAAAAACTGTTAACAAATACCCCGCAGGTATCACTTACAAACTGGCTGTTCCCATTGGGACCATGTGAATTTCTGAACGGCCTGAACTAAAACGGAGTTTCAGCTTCACCTTCTCCCCGTCTCCTCTCACTCTGTTTACACCCAACTCCAGAACACTCTCATTGAGCCAAGCAGCCCTCAGTGCAGCCCTGTCATTGTCATTGCCTGCTCACACCTACACTGCCCTCAGCCTCCTGTACTGTTCCAATGTATCTCAATGGGAGCTCAGGGACAGCATCTCATCTTTCAGTTCAGCCCTTTGTAACCCCAGAGTCAACATGGACCTCAGCAGTTTCTGAATGAACAGACAGTTGTCAGAAGCTGGAACATCCCACCTGAAAAGGTACTGGAATTTGAGTCGAAAAGGAGTTTTAATGGGAAGTTTGCAGGTAATTGAAAATATCAAGTTTACAGGTTAACATCATGAAGTGGGTGATTGGGTCTAAATCTGAGAGTACCTACAAAGAGACAAGGTGTAATTTGGATAAATCTGTGCTCCATCTCAGGCCAATATCTCCTTCCTCAGTTGCAGGGCCCAGAACAGAGCACACACCCAAAGGGTGATCCAAACACAAATTTGTACATCTTTCTGGTTAACAAAGATATTGGAGATATTTTCCCACAATAAGAACAGAAAAACCTTTCTCCTTCCACAGTTAAATGCCAATGATATTCAGATCCTGATGACTCCATTGACTGTAAAAGCTTACTTTTGAGATCCCAGCCTCAATTATTCTGATTTAATATCCTATGAAATGAATTCACAAAACAAAACTCACAGTCAGTGCAGGAAGAATACAAGACATATTTTTCTATTGGTATGTGCTTGGTGTGTAAATGCCTCTCTTCAAATCGTACACACCCGCCCCATCCTAGGAAGGGGACATGTCCATGCCCCTCACTGTACCTTGCCCCCAATAAAGATGGCGGCCATATCCCAGGACCTATCACTGCCTGAGGGCCGCAGCCATTTTCCCATCTGCTGCAAACGCGGGAAAGAGTTTCTAATTCAGATTAACGACCCGCACAGAGTGTAATTAAAACTTCCCAGTCTAAAGTGACTCATTATCTCCATCTCCAAGGCATTCTCCCCTTCCCTGTTTGTGTCTCCCACATTCACCAACGACAGTCACGTGACACTGCACAGGCGGTGTTATTGGTGACGTGTCATCCCACTGGCCACGCCCCTCATTCACTCCCATTGTTTGGATGACCAGCTGGTTCCACTTGGTCCACCAGTCCCACCACCTTTTCCTATTGGTCCGAAGCTTCCACCAATCAGCTGGACCCCATTGTGAGGTCAGTGGTGGGATCCTCCCCCTGCCTGAATCAAACCCGGAAGGTGGATGGATGGTGTCAATCAGGAACAACAAGCAGGAGGTGCTGGGAAAGCTCAGCAGGTCTGGCAGCATCTGGGAACAGGAATCTGTCCAGTGGCCCTTCCTCAGAACCGATGGGAGCTGGGAAAATTAGAATCCTGACAGTGTGGAAACAGGCCATTCGGCCCCAAAAGTCCACAGCGTCCCTCCGAATGGTATCCCACCCAGATTCATTCCCCTACCCTATGACTGTATATTTCTCCTGAATAATGCACCTCACCTACACATCCCTGAGCATTATGGGAAATTTAGCTTGGCCAATTCAACTAACCTGCAGATCTTTGTCCTGCAGGAGATAGGGGTTAAAGAGTAAATAATAGACAGGGACAGAACACCAAAAGAGAAACTGGAACATTTGGAAAGATAAAGGAGTGGATTACGATCTGGCTGTGAGGGTGCATAGCTGTTAATGGAGGGGACAGGAACCAGTGTCTGGCAGCATCTCAGTGGAGGTGGCGGAAATGGCAGCTGATGATCGACGTTCTGCTGCAAAAACAGACCCCGAGCTTCCAGCTGCCTGTCACTTTCACACACGAGCCTGTTCCCTGGCCACCATCTCGGTCTCATGCTTACTGCAGTGTTCCAGTGAGGCCACAACATACCAAATGGCCCCATATTACAAGGACTGCAATTTCCCCTCCCATGTGGTCAATACCATCCACTAGATCTCCTCCACTTCCTGCACCTCTGCCTTTGAAACCCACACCTTCAACTGCAACAAGGATAGAACACCCCCTCCACCCCCAAGTCCTTACCTTCCACCCAGATACAACACATCAGCCTTTGCCATTTCCACCCAGATACAACACATCATCCCCTGCCATTTCCACAAGCTACAATCAGACCCCACCACCAGATCCTTAAGGGGTTTGACAGAATAAATACTGATGTGTCTGAGGGTAAATACTGAGAGGGGAGTCTGAAACCAGATTCTGAGTCAGTCACAGAATCAAGGGTTCTGTTTCGGATTCATCAAGTTTAATGCAACACAGACATGGGTAAGGGGTTTCAGTAGCAATGGAGCTGGGGTGAGGAGGATACAAACGACGTTTAAGAAATTAGAATTCCTGGTGTTTGGGATTGTGTAGATGTCTGATCAGAAGGTCAGCTTCACGTCAGAAACGACTGCAATATTGTGAAGAGTGTAGTTCTGCTGCATCATTCCCAGTGAGAGGGAGGGGCTCAGCAGTAAGGGAAAGGAATTTGTAAGGCAACGGGTTTAACCATGACAATGTTTCATTGGAGGAAACTGCACCTAATCGAGTAGTGGGAATGTGGTAAGCAGTTTGA
The DNA here is from genome assembly GCF_020745735.1 of Hemiscyllium ocellatum. NCBI lineage: Eukaryota > Metazoa > Chordata > Chondrichthyes > Orectolobiformes > Hemiscylliidae > Hemiscyllium > Hemiscyllium ocellatum. The sequence continues at coordinate 15,092 of NW_026869247.1, read as the reverse complement.
TAACTGAGTAACAGTGGAGTAATGGCGAGGGATGATGGGGAGGGAGAGCTGGGCATTGTCAGTGTACATGTGAAACCCAACATTGTGCAAATGCACTATGTCACCTCAAGGATTGATCCATGAGGGACAGCAAATGCAAGGAATTCAGAAAGCAAAGGGACAGTGGAGATGGAGCAGGATTTTCCAACAACTGTGAGGTCAAATATAAGTTTTTCACAGAACGAGAGAGAAGGACATAACCAGAAAAGACACAACAAGGAACAATATCTGTGAATCGGTGAGGGGGACTGATGAGGAGGGGAGAAAAGAGAGTTGGAAACTCTATGGTTCAGTGAGATTAGGGGAAAGGGTCAAGATGAGCTCTGATACGGCTTGACAGGAGATTGGCGAAAATTTGGACAAAAACCGGGAACACTTCGTGAGGCAGTTTGGCTCGGCGGGCTAGTGGGAGGGAGGGAAGCTACAGATCGGATTGTCTCAGTCTTAGTGACAGAGAAACTCCATGTGCTCCAAACTCTTGTTGTTGGAAGGAAGGATGGAGGAGACAGGATGATGGACAGTGTTTCACAAAGAAACAAAACCTGGGTAAGTGATATTTAAAGTGAGTGAACAAACCTAATGTATTTAACTTTTACCCAAAATATTAAAATAAACAACTGAAGTCCTAGTTCGAATCCCAACTTGGCAGACGGTGGAATCTGAATTCAAGAAAAAAAATAAGTGGAATTAGGAATCTCCTGATCTCCATGGAACCATTGTCAATGGTGAAAAAAATCCTGCCAACCTGACAGTGGCCCAGCCAGCTACTCACTGTATTAATCACTGCAAAGTCTCAACAAAGGAATGAAACTGGATGGACCACTCGGTATCTAACAGGGCACCAGAAAATACAACCACAGAATCAGCCCACTCGATGGTGCGATGTCCTCCAGACTAACATCTGGAGTTTTGTGTCAAAATGTGTAGAGCTGTCTCACAGACCAATCAAGGAACTGACTGACATACTCATACTCATGAAATCAACCCTTACAGACAATGCTGAAAATGTGTTCCTGGAAAAGCGCAGCAGGTCAGGCAGCATCCGAGGAACAGGAAAATCAACGTTTCAGGCATGAGCCCTTCTTCAGGAGCCCTCTTACAGAGGATGACCAGACACCACCATCACCATCCCTAGATATTGAGAGTGTGGTGATGGAAAAGCACAACAGGTCAGGCAGCATCCGAGGAGCAGGAGAATCGACGTTTCGAGCCTAAGCCCTTCATCAGCCTGACCTGCTGTGCTTTTCCAGCACCACACTCTCGACTCTGATCTCCAGTATCTGCAGTCTTCATTTTCTCCTGAAATCTCTGGATATATCCTGTCCCACCAGCAGGACAGACCAGATAGAGGTAGTGGCACAGACAGGGAGGATTTGCCCTCGGAGTCCTCATCATTGACTCCGGACACCAGGAAATCTCATGGCTCCTGCTGATTACCACGTACCATCCTCCCTTGGCTGATGAATCACTTCTCCTTCATGTTGAACAACATTTGGAGGAAGCACTGAGGAAGTAAAATGGTGTCAAACGGACTCGGGGGACAGGATTTCAATATCCACAATCGAGACTAGCTCTGCAGCAGAATTACTGACTGAGCTGGTCAGGTCCTAAAGGATATCGCTGCTCAACTGAGTCTGCAGTGGGTGGTAAGGGAACCAACAAGAGGGAAAAACATACTTGATCTCATTGTTATGAACTGACCAGGAGCAGATACATCTGTCCATGACAGTATCGGTAAGATCGACCATCACACATTCCTTTTGGAGTCACAAGTTTTGGCTTAAAGTTGAGAAAAACCTCCATCGCGTTGAGTGACACGATCACCGTTCTAAATGAGACAGACTTTGAAGAGATGTAGGATCTCAAACTGGATATCTCGGAGATACATCAACAGCAGCAGAACAGTACTACAGCACAATCTGTAATCTCATGGGTTTGTAAGTCTGGCTATCGCCCATGACAATGGACAGTAAAAGGAGGGCATGCCAAGAGCAACACCAGGCATACCTAAAAATGAAGTGCCAACCTGGTGAAGCTACCAAACAGGACCATCTGCATTTCAAACAGCATCAGCAGCAAGCAACAGAGCTAAACGATCCCACAACAAATGGGTCAGATCAGAGCTCTGCAGTTCTGCCACACCCAGTTGTGAGCAGTGATGGACAATAAAACAACTCACTGGAGGAAGCATCACAGATATCCCCACCCTTACTGATGGAGGAGCCTCACACATCCATGTACCAGATAAGATAACAGCATTTGCAGCAATCTGCAGCCAAAAGTGCAAAGTGGGATGATCCATCTCAGCCTTCTCCAGTGGTTTCCAACATCACAGATGTGAGTTTTAAGCCAGTTCTATTCAGTTTGAATAACATCAAGAAATGGTTAAGTAGTGCAAAGACTATCGGCACTGTCGGCAACAATACTGATGGCTTGTGCTCCAGAACTTGCCACCCACCAAGCCAAGTACCGCTCCAGCGCTGGCATCTACTGACAATGTGAAACATTGCCCATGGACGTTCAACACAAAAACACAGGGCAATCCAACCCAGGCAATTTCCCTCCGTCAGTCCACACTCGATCAGCAGTAAAGTGATGGAAAATGTCATCAACAGGGCTACCAAGCAGCAGCTGCTCAGCAACAGCCAGCTCAGCGACACTCATTTTAGTCTCCACCAGGGCCACTCAGCTCCCGATTGTGGTACTGCCCTGATTCACAACCTGACAACCAGCTGAATCCCAGAGGTGAGGTGAGGGGGACAGCCCAGTCCCACTCCAAGACCACTATTTCTAGCTGGTTCTAACCTTGCATCAGCTCATACACTCTCATCCACCTTGTGTTATCTCCAGACTTCATTATCCAAACACACTCCTGGCCAGCTTCCCACATTCAACCTCCCTGTTATCTCAAGAAAACTAAATCTCTGCTGCCTAAGTACTCCCTTGTACCAAAACATGTTGTTCCATCAAAAAGCTCCTATTCATAATCAACAACATAGAGCTTCGGAGATGTACAGCATGGAAACAGACCCTTCAATCCCAACCCGTCCATGCCGACCAGATATCCCAACCCAATCTCGTCTCACCTGCCAGTATCCGGCCCACATCCCTCAATTTAAAATTCTCACCCTTGATATAATTCCTGGGTGTGACCATCCCTAGCTCGCCGCATCACACACCCTTTGAGAACTCGACAACCCATTCTGTTCGAGACTCCCAATGATCTGTTAATTCATTACCTCACCTGTGTGGCTGCTTTTATAGTTACCAAAGCAACAAGGTCTGAAATTCACAGCCAAAACCTCACAGGTCTGCTTTCCTCCTTTAAGACATTCCTCAAAACCTGCTTATTTGGCAATGCTTTTTTGTCACTTGACCTAATATCATCCTTCTCTGGCCTGATGTCTAAAGTTCCCAATAATATTTTTGTGAAATTATAAGCAGGATAATGAAACTACAAACTGTTCTTGATTTGGACATTATCTTCACATCATCACTGTTGCTGTAATGAATAATCTGTAATGTCTCTTACCCAACCACATTGTGGGAGCACCTTCACCACACAAACTGCAGCTGTACAAGAAAGTCAAACATCACCCTCTCCCCAGGAAACAGGGCTTTGGCATTAATCACGGGTATCTGTGGAAGGAGAAATACACATGATGTTTCAGGGAGTGGAAAACGGATTACAGGGAACGAAGATGATGCAGAATTTATAGGCAGAAATGGAAGGAAAATACACTTGCTTATTTGGAAATAAGAATTCTTGACTGTCAAAGATTTTCCAGAAAAAAATTAAGCGCAGCACATGGTCAGGGGCTGGGCGGCAGTGAAAAATTAATTTACAAAAATGTCTGTAAAAGTAATAGTAAAACACACCCATTGTTCGAGACTGAGGAAGTTAGATATTGACAAAGTGGTCATGAGGGAGCCCAGAGATGAAGTAGAGCAGAATAAGCTGTTATGATCCTACAGTCATAGAGATGTATTGCACTGACACAGACCCTTCGGTCTAACTCATCCAAGCCAACAGGTATCCGAACCTAATCTATTCCCATTTGCCAGCACTTGGCCCATATCCCTGTAAACGCTTCCTAATCATATCATGTGTCTACTTAGATGCCTTTAACAAGTTTTAATTGTACTAGCCTCCACCACTTCCTCTGGCAGCTCATTCCACCCACTGCATGAAAGAGTTGTCCTTTAGGTCCCTTTGAAATTTTATCCGTTCACCCTAAAGCAATGCCCTCTACTTCTGGACACCACCACTCCAGGGAAAACACCTTGTTCATTTACTCCATTCATGCCCCTCATAATAGTATAAATCTCCATAACATCACCGCTCAATTTATGGCACTCCAGGGAAAACAGCCCCAGCCTTTTATGCCTCAACGTGTAGCTCAATCTCAAACCCTAACAACATCCTTGGAAGTCTTTTTTGGAACATTTCAAGTTTCACAGCACCCTTCTGATAGGAGGCAGGCCAGAATTGCACACAATATTCCAAAAGTGGCTTAACAAATGTTGCTGTACAGGACATGACCTCCCACATCCTATACTCAATGCTCTAACCAATAAAGGAATATATATTAAACACCTTCTTCATCATCCTATCTACCTGCAACTTGACTTGCAAGGACTATGATCCTGCAGACCAAGGTTTCTTTTTTCTGTAAACGTCTCCAGGGCCTTGCCACTCAGTGTATAAGTCCTGCCTTGTTTTACTTTTCCAAAATGCAGCACCTCACATTTATCTAAATTATACCCCTTCTCATCAATATCTCATTGTAATCTGACGTAACCTTCTTCATTATCCACATTACCTCCAATTTTGTATGACCTGCCAACTCATTTACGATACCAAATCATTTAAATGAATGATGAAACAAATCTAGAAATAAACATCCATTTCTGAGTTAGAATGTGCTCTGTGTAAATCCTGCCCAACGACTCTGTACCAGAGAAAGGCTGCACATGCGCCTGGCTGTACCTTGCCCCCTACAAAGCTGGTGGCTCCACACATGTCCAGTGAATTCTTGCCCCAAATAAAGATGGTGACGCTCAACAATGCCCGCAGCCACACTGAGGCAATTCCCCGTTTACTGAAAACACGAGACTGGGACGTTCAAATGTGTGTTTTCCGATGTGCACGTTGTGTTTGTTAAACCTTTCCGCTCATACAGAACCTCTCTCACCTCCTGCGGTTCCACAGACAGCCTTGATGTTTGTGGGTACCTGTTCTCGTTAGTCCTTAGTGTATTTGTACAATCACTTTGGATTCGCCTTAAACCCATTTCCTAAAGCTATCTTGTGCCCCCTTTTTGCCCTCCTGGTTTACCTCGAGTATACTCCTACTGCCCCTATACTCCTCTCGGGATTCTCACAAACCCAGCTCTCTGTACCTCCCATATGCCTCCTTCATTTTCTTGACCAGGGCCTCAATTTCTTTCGACAGGCAGCATTCCCTACATCTACCAGCCTTGGCCTTAACAGGAACATACTGTCTATATACTCTCATTGTCGCAGGCCTATGGAGGCAATGGCAGATGAGGACAGAGAAACAATCATTCCCAGTAAAGAGGCAATGTTGGGAAAGATAACAGCCTCAAGGTAGATGGGTCTCCTGGCCCTGATGGATTGCATCCCAGGGACTAAAGGAGATGGAGGCTGGGGGGGGGGGGGGGGGGGGGGGGGGGGGGGGGGGGGGGGGGGGGGGGGGGGGGGGGGGGGGGGGGGGGGGGGGGGGGGGGGGGGGGGGGGGGGAAGAAAGATTAACGAATAAACTCGTGATAATTCACTAAATTTGTTGGATTCTGGGATGGTTTTGACAGACTGGAAGCTGCAAATGTGGTGCCACTATTTTTCAAAAAGGGCCCGTTAGCTTAACTTCTGTAGTGGAGAAAATGCTTGAATCTCTCAAGGAAGTAGTGGTGAGATATCTGGGTTGAAATTGTCTCATTTCGCAGACACAGCATGGATTCATGAAAGGCAGGTCATGTCTAACACATTTACTGGAATTATTTGAGGATACAACGAGTGCGTTGGACAAGGCAGATTCGGTGGATGTGGTGTACCTGGATTTCCAGAAGGTATTCGATACGTTGCCACACAAAAGGCTGCTGTATAAGGTAAAGATGCACAGCATTATGGGTAATTATCATTGATACGGGATCGGCTAACCAACATAATACAGAATGGGGATAAACGGGTGTTTGAATTAGTGTTGGCACTACAACTGTTTGCAATTTACACAGATGTTTTGGAGTTGAGGACCAAGTGTACGGCATCAGAGTTCACATTTGATACAAAGATGAGTAAAGCAATGTCTGCAGAGACCACTAAGTCTGCACAAGGATACAGAGAGGTTACGTGAGTGGGTAAGGATCTGGCAGATGGAGTTCAATGTTGAGGTCATCCATTTTGGAAGGACTAACAACAAACTGGATGATGAAATGGTGAAAACATGCAGCAGGCTGCTGTACAGAGGGAGCTGGGTGTCCTTGTGTATGAATCACAGGAAGCTGGTTTGCAGGTACAGCAGGTAATTAAGGCAGTGAAGGGAATAGTGTCCTTCATTGCTAGAGGGATGGTTATGCTGCAGCTGTACAGGGTGCTGGGGAGGCCACACCTGGAGTACTGTGTACAGGTTTGGTCTCCTTACATTAGCAAGGACATACTGGCACTGGAGGGAGTACAGAGGAGGGTCATTAGTTTGAGTTGGGAGTTGAGAGGGTTGGTGTATGTGGAGAGATTGAGAAAACTGGTTCTATACTCATTGTCATTTAGAAGAATGGGAGGTTGGATACAAAAATGTAAAATTATGAAGGGAGTAGATAAGACAGGAGCAGGGAGGCTATTTCCACTGGGGGCGGGTCAGACTACAGAGCATTACCTCAAAATAAGGGGGAGCAGATTTAGGACTGAGTTCAGGAGGAACTGCTTCAGCTAAAGGGTTGTGAATCTGTGGAATTCCCTGCCGAGTGCAGCATTTGACGTTATCAACTTGAATGCCTTTAAAGCAAAATGTAGATTTGTGAACAGGAAAGGAATTAAGGGTTATGGTGGGAGAGCAGGAATGTGGAGCTGAGGCCATGAAAAGATCAGCCCTGATCTTATTGAATGGCAGAGCAGGCTGGAGGGGCCAAGATGAAAGTTCTTGCCTTGTGCCATCAAAATTGGCCTTTGTCCAATTCAGAGCCTTATCTTGTAGATCTGGTCTATTATTTTCTGTAACTATTTTAAAACTAGTAGAATTACCAGAGAATCCCAACAGTGTGAAAGTAGGTCATTCAGCCCATCACATTGATACTGACCATGAGAGCCTCCTAACCTCCCTCTGTAACATTGCATTTCCCAGGGCCACCCAACCTACACATCCCTGAACATTATGGGCAATTCAGCCTGGACAATCCACCCAACCTGCACATCCCTGAACACTGTGGGCAATTCAGCCTGGATAATCCACCAAACCTGCACATCTTTGGACTGTGGGAAGAAACCAGAGGACCCAGACGAAACCCATGCAGAATACCCCAATAAGGTGATCATCCCTTTCTTATTTCCCAGTTCCACCTAAAGAACTTCACTGAGCTTGCTCCCAGGAATATCCTCTGTAAGCAAAAACATAATGCTATCCCGAATCAAAAATGCCACTCCCCCTCCTCTCGTCCCGCTTTCTATTCTTCCTATAGCATCTATACCCTGGAACATTAAGCTGCCAGTCCTATCCATCCCTGAGTGATGCCTCTGTAATTGCGATAATATCCCAGTCCCATGTTCAAAACCATACCCTGAGCTCATCTGCCTTCCCTGTCAGGCCTCTTGCATTGAAGTAAATGCAGCGCAAATGCTCAGTCGGACCTCATTCTGTGCCTTGCCCTTACCTGCACCAGCCTCAGACATACCTCTTTTCTCACTATCTTCTTGTGTTTACACCCACTCCCTCACTGGTTTAATGCCTCCCGAGTATCACTAACAAATCTCCCTGCCTGGATATTAGACACCTTCCAATTCAGGTACAATCCATCCTTCTTATGCAGGTCAACTCTACTCCAGAGGAGATCACAATGATCCAAAAATGTGTTTCCTTTTCCCGTGCACCAGCTCCTTCACCACTCATCCAGCACCACCTCCTCTGTAATATGGACATTTTTCAGGATGTCACCATTTATTTCCCCACATTCTATATCTCCCATGTACTTATTCACAATAAACACTGGTGCAAAACACTGGTTTCCTATCTTGCCCATCGCCTGCAGCTCCACACAATGGCTGCCTTGCTGATCTTTGCGGGTCTCTATTTTCTCCCTAGTTAGCCTTTTGTTCTTCATGTATTTACAAAAGCCCTTTGCATTATCCTTAACCCCATTCACCAAAGCTATCTCACGTCCCTTTTTTGCCTCCTGATCTCCCTCTTAATTATACTCCTACTGCCTTTATACTCAAATATTGTTTGGATTGGAAAAAATGCAAAATATAACATCCTGACAAAACAAACGAGGGCAGGACTTAAACTCAATAAAAATAGGGCCCTGAGTAGTGATATGGGAACAAAGAGACCGAGGGCTTCATAACTTTGAAGTCTGTGTCACATGTAGATGGTTAAGAAGGTATTTAGCATGCTTGCCTTCACTGTTTAAACCTTGGTACAGGAGTTGGGACGTTATGTTGAGGATGTACAGGACGTTGGGGAGGCATCTTCTGGAATACTCTGTCCAGTTCTGGTTGTGCTGTTATAGGAAGGATATTATTAAATTGGAGCAGGTTCAGAAGAGATTTAACAGCATGTTGCCACAAATGGAGGGATTGTATTATAAGGAGAGGCTGGATAGGCTCAATGGAGTGCAGAAGGTTGAGGGGTGACCTTATCAGAGGTTCATAAAATCAGAAAGAGTGTAGATAATGTGAATGGCCGGGGGAGAGGGGGATTCAAAACTCAGGTGCGTTCATTTTGAGAAGAGATGAGAAAGGTTTGAGAAAAGACATTAGGGTTTCAAAAAAATATGTGGAATGAACTTCCAGAGGAAGTGGTGGCTGTGAATACAATTACAATATTTAAAAGACATTCAGATAAGTACAGAAATAGGAAATATTTGGATGGATGTGGACCAAGCGGAGGCAGGTACAATTAGTTCAGTTTGGAATTATGGTCGGCATGGACTGGTTTGACCACAGGGCCTGTTTCCTTGCTGTATAACATTATGACTCTAATCCTCACTAACTCTAAATTCCTCCATCCTCACAACTCTCCCGATTACTGTCACCTCATCCAGCCTCACAACTCTTCCTTATTTATATAATTCCTCACCAGCCACAGAACGCTCCCTATCTCGTGTCCTCCAGTTTCTCAAATCTCTGTGATATGTGCCTTTCTTTAGTTCCAGCCTTGAGGCTGCCCTCATTCACTCCGATTGGTTGGACAACCTGGTCCTCCAGTACTGCCCTCTCGTCCTATTGGCCTGCGCTGACATCAATCATCCGGGGCCTATTTGTGAGGCGAGTGGTGGGATCCTCCCTCTCTCTCTCTGCCTTGGGATGAGCTTCAACATTCACAGTCAATGGGGCAGTATCACAGAGCACAGGGGCTGGGGGCTATTCAGCCCATTGGGGCTGTACTCTCTCCCTCTGGAGATGCTGCAAATCTGTCCCAATTCCCTTCCCATTTGCCCATGGCCCCCCAAATCTTCCCTTAAAATGTAAAATTCCAAATCTGTTTGAATAACTGCTGAGTCTGTGTCCAGCTGCCATTCAGACTGTTCCAGATGCTCAGAACATACTGAATAAAATAATGTTCACATATCCACATATTATTTGCGAATTACCTGAAAATAGTTACTAAAATTGTGACATTGTTAACAATTCCCCTCTCTCTGGAAATGAAAATATCCTAGAAACAAATTTGTACTGGGTCAAAATCACTGCTTAACCTTCTCAGCTCCAAGGGGGGGTGGGTGGGGGGGGAGGGGGGAGGGGAGGGAGGCGGGGGGGGGGTGGGGGGAGGAGGGGGGGGTGGGGGGGGGAGGGGGGAGGAGGGGGAGGGGGAGGGGGGGGGGGGGGGGGGGGGGGGGGGGGGGGGGGGAGGGTGGGGAGAAAGACCCTGGCTGTTCACCTTATCCATGCCCCTCATGACTTTATAAATCTCCATGAAGTCACCTCTCAGTCTGTGACTCTCCAGGGAAATTAACCCTGGCCTATTCAGCCTCTCCCTGTAGCCCAAATCCTCCAACCCTAGCAAAGTCCTTGTAAATCTTGTCTGAACACTTTCAAGATTCACAACATTCTTTCCAGAACAGGGAATTTCGAACTTAAAACAGAATTCCTGCAATGGATTAATCAATGTCCTGTCCAGCCTCAACTTGACGTCCCAGCTTCTGTACTCAATGCATTGACCAATAAACATAAGCATACCAAACACTACCTTCACTAGTCTGCCTATCTGTGACTCTACTTTCAAGGAACAATGAACCTGCACTCCATGGTCTCTATGTTCAGCAACATTCCCAAGGACTTTACCATCAAATGTCTAAGTCCTGCCCTGATTTGCCTTTCCAAAATCCAACAGCTTACTTTTGTCTAAATTGAACTCACAGTCTGCCATTCCTCGCCCCAATGGCCCATCTGGTCAAGATCCTGTTGCATTCAGAACTAACCTTCTTCACTGTCCACTACACCTCCAAATTTGGTGTCTTCTGTAAACCCATTGACTATATCTCATATTCACATCCAAGTCAATTATTTAAGGACCCAATGTCCATTCCTGCAGCACACTGCTGGTCACAGGCCTCCAGCCCACAAAGCAACCCTCTTTCACCACCCTCTGTCTCCTACCTTCAAGTCAGTTTTGTATCCAAATGGCTAGTTCTCCCAACATTTTATGTTATCTAACCTTGCTAACCAGTCTGCTTTGTGGAACATCATTCAGTGTCCATATAGACAACGTCCACAGTCTGCCTTCATCTTTGTCAGGTCTTCAAAAAAACTCAATCAAGTTAGAGAGAGAAATAATTTCCCACACACAAAGCCATGTTAACTACCCCTAATCATTCCTCGTCTTTCCCAATACATATAAATCCTGTCCCTCAGAATCCCTTCCAACAACTTGCCTGCCACTGACTTCAGGCTCACTGTTCTCTTGTTCCCTGGCCTTTCCTTACCACCTTTTTAAATAATAGCACATGTCTTCCAGCACCTCACCTGTCACCAATGATGATATAAATATCTCAGGGAGGGGCACTGCCATCACTTTCCTAGCTTTCCACAAATGTCTGGGATACACCTTAACAGGTCCCAGGAATTTATCCACCTTGCTACGATTTAAGACATCCAGTACTACCTCATCTGTAATATGGTTAGGACGCGGGCAGCAGTGGACAATTCATTTACAGAAAAAGGTCTGTGAACAAAATAGTAAATTACTAAACAAAGCAAAAATACACTCAGACTGAGGAAGCTAGATAATGAACAAGTGGACATCAAGGAGCTCAGAGGTGAATCAGAGCAGTGTTCACTTTTATGATCCCACAGTCAGAGATGTCTAGCACCGAAACAGACTCTTCAGTCCAACCCATCTATGCCAACCAGATATTCTAACCTCATTATTCCCATTTGCCAGCACTTGGCCGGCATCCCTCTGAACCCTTCCTATTCAAATGCCTTTGAAATGTTACAATTTTTAGGCTACTGTTGAATTTCCCCCTCACACCCTAAACCTATATCCTCTAGTTCTGGGCTCTACCACCCCAGGCTAAACACCTTGTCTATTTACGCTATCCATGACCCTCAAGATTAGAGAAACCTCTTCAACATCACACTCCAGGGAAAATGGCCACAGCCTATTATGCCTCTCCCTGCAACTCAAATCCTCCAACCCTGGCAACATCCTTGAAATCAATTCTCAAACCTTTCAAGTTTCAGTGCCTCCTTCTGATAATAGGGAGACCAGAATTGCACACAATATTCCAAAAGGGTCCTAACCAATGTCCTGTCCAACTCCTTTACTCAACACTCTGACCAATAAAGGGATGCATACCAAATGCCATCTTCACTGTCCTATCTACCTGTGACTCTACTTTCAAGGAACTGTGAACCTGCATTCCAAGGTCTCTTTGTTCAGCAAGACTCTCCAAGACCTTACAATTCAGTGTGTGAGTCCTGCTCGGATTTGCTTTCTAAAATGCTGCACCTCACATTTATCTAAATTAAACCCTATCTGCCACTCCCCAGCCCATTGGCCCATCTGATCAATATCCCATTGTATTCTGAGACAACCTTTATCACTGACCACAACACCAACAATTTTGGTGTCACCTGCAAACTTACTAACTGTACCGCCTCTATTCACATCCAAATCATTTACATCAATGACGAAACAAATCCTGAGAAAAACAAAAATCCATTTCCCTGGGTGTGAATGTGCTCTGTGTAAATCCTGCCCTATGACTCTCTATCAGGGAGAGCTGCACATACTCCCCTCTGAACTTTGCCCCCTACAAAGATGGCGGCTGCACGTGTCCAGTGAATCATTGCCCCGAATAAAGATGGCGGCACTTACACGAGTCAATCGCGAGATGAGGTATTTTCCCGTTTACTGCAAAAACGAGACTGTAAGTTTCAAATTTGTATTTTCCGATGTGCACCAAATGTTTGTAAAACCTCTCAGCCCGGACCAACACCATTTCCCTCCCGCTTGCTGCTGTTTATTTCTTTCCTTACCGACAGCTCTCCGCCCGCACAGCCGCGCTGTCCGCCGGATGATCACGTGGTATAATCAAGTCCCGCCTCTCATTCACTCTGATTGGTCGGAGGGCCAACTGCCCAGCCAGGTCCTCCAGCCCCGTCCCTGTCCTTCCATTGGTCCACCGCTGACATCAATCATCCTGTGGCCATTGTTGGCTGGAGCATGCGCACTGCTTCGTGGCTTTTGATGCTGTTCATAAGTTACATGAGGGACAAAGTTAAAAACACACAACCACCTGATGCAGCAGCAGCAGCGCTAGTGCTTCCAAATAAACCTGTTGGACTATAACCTGGTGTTCTGTGAATTTTAATTTTGTCCATCCCAATCCAACACCAGCACCTCCAAGTCACGAGTGAGGGAGGAATGTATAACATAAGAACTAGGAACAGGAGAAGGCCACCTGCCCTTTGAGCTTGCTCTGCCATTCAATAAGATCATGGCTGATCATTTCGTGGACACAGAACCATTTACCCAAGTTCTCACTGTATTCCTTAATTAATTATTTATTTTATTTAAAAAGCTACCTTAGCTTTAAAACGTTTACTGAACAAACATCAACTACTTCCCTGGGCAATGAATTCCATTGAGGTTAAGAAGTTCCTTCTCAATTCAGTCCTAAATTTGCTGCCTCTAATCTTGAGGTGATGCCATCTTGTCCTAGATTCACCTGCCAGTGGAAGCAACTTCTCTACTTCTATTTTATCCATTTCATTCATTATTTTATATGTTTCCATTCTTCTGAATTCCAATGAATATAATCCCAATCTACTCCGTCTCTGTTAAGCCAACCCCCTCAACTCTGGAATCAACCTAGTTAATCTCCTCTGCACCCCCTCTCGTGCCAGTACATCCTTTCTCAACTAAGGAGATAAAAACTACATGGAGTACTCCAGGTGTGGCCTCACCAGCACCCAATACAGCTGGAACATAACATCTGCTTTTAAGCACAATCCCTTCAGCATAGAAGGACAAAATTGCATTTGCCTTCAGAATTGATTGTTATACCTGGTGACCAACCTTCATGCAGTAGTATACTCAGGTGCCTCTGCTTAGCAAAAATGCAACTTTTTAAAAATCAAGTAATAATCTCTTTTTAATGTTACTCCAACCAAACAGTATGACATTACATTTATGAACATTATATTCCATGTGACCGACCTTTGCCCACTCACTCAATGTATCTATGTTCCTCTGCAAAGTTCCACAGTCCTGCGCACACTTTGTCCTGCTACTCATCATCGTGTCATAAGCAAACTTTAACACCCTAAATGTGGTCCCCAACTCCAAATCATCTGTATCAATTCTAAATAATCGCAGTCCCAACACTGATCCCTGAGGCACACAACTAGTCACTGATTGCCAGCCAGGATAATATGCATTTATCCCCACACTTTGCTTCCTGTTAGTCAACCAATCTTCTATCCATGCTAATACTATACCCCTAATGCCATATACCTTTATATTATGCAACAGCCTCTTGCACAGCACCTTTTTTGAAGGCCTTTTGGAAATCCAGGTACACTGCATCCACTGGTCCACATTGTCCAACTTGCTGAAATGTCTTCATAGAATTCCAAAAGATTTTTCAAGCATGACCTGCCCTTCATGAACCCATGCTGTATCTGTCCAATGGGACAATTTCTATCAGGTCCCTGCTATTTCTTCCTTGAAACTAGATCAAAGCATCATTCCCACTATAGAGAAGAAGCTGTCTGGGGTATAATTACCCATCTTTTGTCCACCTCCTTTTTAAAACAGTGGCGTCACTTTTGCTGCTTTCCCAACTGCTGAGACTGCCATGAAGTCCAGTGAATTTTGGAAAATTACTGTCAGTGCATTTGCTCTTTCTCCTGGGATACATTCTGTCAGGGAAAAGAGAATTTTCTATAATTAGCTCAATTACCTCCAACAGTCCAAAACTAGGTGTTCTGTAATAATGATAGTTTCCATATCCTCACCTACCTTTGTGTCTTTGTTAATTACTGGCAAGATATTAGTATCCTCCACTGTGATGTCCCGAAACTAAATGCTCCTTCTCTTTTTCCAAAAGACCAACGTTTACTTTAGCCACTCTTTTCTCATGATTTATGTTTATAGAAACATTTGCTATCTGTCTTTATAGTCTGTGCTAGTTTATTTTTCTCATGTTCGAGCTTACATTTCTTTGTAACTCTTCTGTGGCTTTCTGTTGACCTTTAAAGTTTTCCCAGTTCTAGTTTCATGCTGGTTTTGGCCACTTTGTATGCCTTTCAATTTGATCACTTTCCTTAGATACCCATCGCAGAGAACACCTTTTCTTACAGTCCTTCCATTTCAC
>NW_026869246.1:119582-197657 GCF_020745735.1 Hemiscyllium ocellatum | reverse complement strand
TCACTCACTCACTCCTCCCTCACTCATTGACTCACACCTCCCTCACTCACTTACTCACTCACTGACTCACTCCCTCACTGACTCACTCCTCCCTCCCTCTCCCACTGACTCACTCATCACTCACTCACTCCCTCTCTCACTGACTCACTCTGCCCTCACTCACTCACTGACTCACTCTCACTCACTCACTGACTCCTCTCTCACTCACTCACTGACTCACTCCTCACTCAGTCACTGACTCACTCCTACCTACCTCACTCACTCGTCCCTCATTCACTCACTGATTCAATCCTCCCTCCCTCACTCACTCCCTCACTGACTCACTAAATCAATGACTCACTCACTGATTCACTCACTCACTCCTCCCTCACTCACTCACTGACTCACTCCCTCACTCACTCACTGACTCCTCCTCACTCACTGACTCCTCCCTCACTCACTCAATGACTCACTCTCACTCACTGACTCACTCACTCTCTCCTCCCCCTCACTCACTCACTGACTCACTCCCTCACTCACTCACTTACTAACTCACTCCCTCCCTCACTCCCTCCTCCCTCACTCACTCACTGACTCACTCCTCCCTCACTCACTCACTGACTCACTCCCTCACTCACTCACTTACTAACTCACTCCCTCCCTCACTCCCTCCTCCCTCACTCACTCCCCTCTCATTCACTGACTCACTCCTCCCTCACTCATTCACTCACTGACTATTCACTCCTCACTCACTCACTCACTCGTCCCTCATTCACTCACTGATTCAATCCTCCCTCCCTCACTCACTCACTCCCTCACTCACCCACTCACTGACTCACTCCCTCACTGACTCACAGACTCACTCCTCAGTCCCTCACCCACTGACTCACACACTCCCTCACTCCTCCCTCAGTCACTGACTCCTCCCTCACTCACTCACTCCTCCTTCACTCAATCACTGACTCACTGACTCACTCACCACTCACTCACTGACTCCCTCCCTCATCCCTCACTCACTGACTCACTCACTCACTGACTCAGTCCTCCTCACTCCTCCCTCACTCACTCCTCCCTCACACTCTCACTTACTCACTCACTGACTCACTCTTCCTTCACTCACTGACTCCCTCACTCACTGACTCAGTCTTCCTCACTCCTCCCTCACTCACTCACTCCTCCCTCACTGACTCACTCCTCCCTCACTGACTCACTCCTCCCTCACTCAATTACACACTCACTGACTCACTCACTCACACTCCCCTCTCACTCCCTCACTGAGTCACCCCTCCCTGACTCAATGACTCACACTTCCCTCACTCACTGACTCCCTCACTCACTGACTCAGTCCTCCTCACTCCCTCACTCACTCCTCCCTCACTCACTCACTGACTCACTCATCACTCACTCATTCCCTCACTCACTTACACCCTCCCTCACTCACTCACGTCACTGACTCACTCCTCTCTCACTCACTGACTCACTCCTCCTTCACTCACTGACTCACTCCTCCCTCACTCGTCCCTCCCTCACTGACTCACTCACTCACTCCTCCCTCACTCGTCCCTCCCTCACTGACTCACTCCTCCCTCACTCACTGACTCCTCCCTCACTCACTCACTGACTCACTCCTCATTTGCTGACTCACTCACTCGTCCCTCACTCGTCCCTCACTCACTCGTCCCTCACTCACTCACTCCTCCCTCACTCACCGACTCACTCCTCCCTCACTCACTGACTCCTCCCTCACTCACTCACTGACTCACTCCTCACTCGCTGACTCACTCACTCGTCCCTCACTCGTCCCTCACTCACTCGTGCCTCACTCACTCACTCCTCCCTCACTCACTGACCCACTCCTCCCTCTCTCACTGACTCACTCCTCCCTCACTCACTCAATGACTCACTCCCTTCCTCACTCACTCCTCCCTCATTCACTCACTCCCCTCTCAATCACTGACTCACTCCTCCATCACCCACTGACTCGTCCCTCACTCACTGACTCACTCCTCCCTCACTCACTCATCCCTCACTCACTGACTCACTCACTCACTGACTCACACTTCCCTCACTCACTGACTCCCTCACTCACTGACTCTGTCCTCCTCACTCCTCCCTCACTCACTCACTCCTCCCTCAGTCACTGACTGACTCCTACCTACCTCACTCACTCGTCCCTCCCTCACTCATTGACTCTCACCTCCCTCACTCACTTACTCACTCACTGACTCACTCCCTCACTGACTCACTCCTCCCTCACTCACTCATCACTCACTCACTCCTCCCTCACTGACTCACTCTGCCCTCACTCACTCACTGACTCACTCCTCACTCACTCACTGACTCCTCTCTCACTCACTCACTGACTCACTCCTCACTCAGTCACTGACTCACTCCTACCTACCTCACTCACTCGTCCCTCATTCACTCACTGATACTATCCTCCCTCCCTCACTGACTCACTAAATCAATGACTCGCTCACTGATTCACTCACTCACTCACTCCCCTCTCACTCACTGACTCACTCCTCCCTCACTCATTCACTCACTGACTACTCACTCCTCACTTACTCCTCACTCACTCACTCGTCCCTCATTCACTCACTGATTCAATCCTCCCTCCCTCACTCAATCACTCGTCCCTCACTCAGTCACTCACTGACTCACTCCTCCCTCACTCACCGACTCACTCCTCCCTCACTCACTCACTCCTCACTCACTCATTGACTCACTCCTCATTCACTCATTGACTCACTCCTCCCTCACTCACTTACTGACTCACTCCCTCACTCACTCATCCCTCACTCATTCACTCCCGTCTCACTCACTGACTCACTCCTCCCTCACTCACTTGTCTCTCACTCACTCACTGACTCACTCCTCACTCACTCACTCACTCCTCACTCAATCACTGACTCCTCCCTCACCCACTCACTCACTCAGTCCTCACTCCTCCCTCACTCATTCACTCGTCCCTCACTCACTCATTGACTCACTCCTCCCATACTCACTCACTCCTCCCTCACTCACTGACTCATTACTCCCTCACTCATTCACTCACTGACTACTCACTCCTCACTCACTCACTCGTCCCTCAATCACTCGTCCCTCACTCAGTCACTCACTGACTCACACCTCCCTCAATCACACACTCCACCCTCACTGACTCACTCCTCCCTCACTCTCCCACTCACTCGTCCCTCACTCACTCACTGCCTCACTCATCCCTCCCTCACCCTCCCCTACACACTCCCCTCCTCCCTCACACTCCTCTCCTCCCTCACCCTCCTCTACACACTCCCCTCCTCCCTCACACTCCTCTCCTCCCTCACCCCCCCCTACACACTCCCCTCCTCCCTCACCCTCCCCTACACACTCCCCTCTTCCCTCACCCTCCCCTACACACTCCCCTCTTCCCTCCCCCTCCCCCACACACTCCCCTCTTCCCTCACCCTCCCCCAAACACTCCCCTCCTCCCTCACTCTCCCCACTCTCTCCCCTCCTCCCTCACACTCCTCTCTTTCCCTCTCCCTCCTCTGCATACTCCCCTCCTCCCTCACCCTCCTCTACACACTCCCCTCCTCCCTCACACTCCCCTACACACTCCCCTCCTCCCTCACTCTCCCCTACACACTCCCCTCCTCCCTCACACTCCTCTCCTCCCTCACCCTCCCCTACACACTCCCCTCCTCCCTCACCCTCCCCTACACACTCCCCTCTTCCCTCACCCTCCTCCACACACTCCCCTCCTCTCTCCCCCCTCCCTCACACTCCTCTCTTTCCCTCACCCTCCTCTACACACTCCCCTCTTCCCTCACCCTCCCCTACACACTCCCCTCCTCCCTCACCCTCACCTACACACTCCCCTCTTCCCTCACCCTCCCCTACACACTCCCCTCCTCCCTCACCCTCCCCTACACACTCCCCTCCTCCCTCACACTCCTCTCCTCCCTCACCCTCCTCTACACACTCCCCTCTTCCCTCACCCTCCCCTACACACGCCCCTCCTCCCTCACACTCCTCACTCACTGACTCACTAAATCAATGACTCGCTCACTGATTCACTCACTCACTCACTCCCCTCTCACTCACTGATCACTCCTCCCTCACTCACCGACTCACTCCTCCCTCACTCACCGACTCACTCCTCCCTCACTCACTGACTCACTCCTCACTCACTGACTCCTCCCTCACTCACTGACTCCTCCTCACTCACTCAATGACTCACTCCTCACTCACTGACTCACTCACTCTCTCCTCCCTCACTCACTCACTGACTCACTCCCTCACTCACTCACTTACTAACTCACTCCCTCCCTCACTCCCTCCTCCCTCACTCACTCACTGACTCACTCCTCCCTCACTCACTCACTGACTCACTCCCTCACTCACTCACTTACTAACTCACTCCCTCCCTCCTCCCTCCTCCCTCCCCTCTCATTCACTGACTCACTCCTCCCTCACTCATTCACTCACTGACTATTCACTCCTCACTCACTCACTCACTCGTCCCTCATTCACTCACTGATTCAATCCTCCCTCCCTCACTCACTCACTCCCTCACTCACCCACTCACTGACTCACTCCCTCACTGACTCACAGACTCACTCCTCAGTCCCTCACCCACTGACTCACACACTCCCTCACTCCTCCCTCAGTCACTGACTCCTCCCTCACTCACTCACTCCTCCTTCACTCAATCACTGACTCACTGACTCACTCACCACTCACTCACTGACTCCCTCCCTCATCCCTCACTCACTGACTCACTCACTCACTGACTCAGTCCTCCTCACTCCTCCCTCACTCACTCCTCCCTCACTCTCACTTACTCACTCACTGACTCACTCTTCCTTCACTCACTGACTCCCTCACTCACTGACTCAGTCTTCCTCACTCCTCCCTCACTGACTCACTCCTCCCTCACTGACTCACTCCTCCCTCACTGACTCACTCCTCCCTCACTCATTTACACACTCTCACTGACTCACTCACTCACACTCCCTCTCACTCCCTCACTGAGTCACCCCTCCCTGACTCAATGACTCACACTTCCCTCACTCACTGACTCCCTCACTCACTGACTCAGTCCTCCTCACTCCCTCACTCACTCCTCCCTCACTCACTGACTCACTCATCACTCACTCATTCCCTCACTCACTTACACCCTCCCTCACTCACTCACGTCACTGACTCACTCCTCTCTCACTCACTGACTCACTCCTCCTTCACTCACTGACTCACTCCTCCCTCACTCGTCCCTCCCTCACTGACTCACTCACTCACTCCTCCCTCACTCGTCCCTCCCTCACTGACTCACTCCTCCCTCACTCACTGACTCCTCCCTCACTCACTCACTGACTCACTCCTCACTCACTGACTCACTCCTCACTCGCTGACTCACTCACTCGTCCCTCACTCGTCCCTCACTCACTCGTCCCTCACTCACTCACTCCTCCCTCACTCACCGACTCACTCCTCCTCACTCACTGACTCCTCCCTCACTCCCTCACTCCTCCCTCACTGACTCACTCCTCCCTCACTCACTTACACACTCACTGACTCACTCACTCACACTCCCTCTCACTCCCTCACTGAGTCACCCCTCCCTGACTCAATGACTCACACTTCCCTCACTCACTGACTCCCTCACTCACTGACTCAGTCCTCCTCACTCCCTCACTCACTCCTCCCTCACTCACTCACTGACTCACTCATCACTCACTCATTCCCTCACTCACTTACACCCTCCCTCACTCACTCACGTCACTGACTCACTCCTCTCTCACTCACTGACTCACTCCTCCTTCACTCACTGACTCACTCCTCCCTCACTCGTCCCTCCCTCACTGACTCACTCACTCACTCTCCCTCACTCGTCCCTCCCTCACTGACTCACTCATCCCTCACTCACTGACTCCTCCCTCACTCCCTCACTGACTCACTCCTCACTCGCTGACTCACTCACTCGTCCCTCACTCGTCCCTCACTCACTCGTCCCTCACTCACTCACTCCTCCCTCACTCACCGACTCACTCCTCCCTCACTCACTGACTCACTCCTCCCTCTCTCACTGACTCACTCCTCCCTCACTCACTCAATGACTCACTCCTTCCTCACTCACTCCTCCCTCATTCACTCACTCCCCTCTCAATCACTGACTCACTCCTCCATCACCCACTGACTCGTCCCTCACTCACTGACTCACTCCTCCCTCACTCACTCACTCCCTCACTGACTCACTCACTCACTGACTCACACTCCCTCACTCACTGACTCCCTCACTCACTGACTCTGTCCTCCTCACTCCTCCCTCACTCACTCACTCCTCCCTCAGTCACTGACTGACTCCTACCTACCTCACTCACTCGTCCCTCCCTCACTCATTGACTCACACCTCCCTCACTCACTTACTCACTCACTGACTCACTCCCTCACTGACTCACTCCTCCCTCCCTCTCCACTGACTCACTCATCACTCACTCACTCCTCACTCACTGACTCACTCTGCCCTCACTCACTCACTGACTCACTCCTCACTCACTCACTGACTCCTCTCTCACTCACTCACTGACTCACTCCTCACTCAGTCACTGACTCACTCCTACCTACCTCACTCACTCGTCCCTCATTCACTCACTGATTCAATCCTCCCTCCCTCACTCACTCCCTCACTGACTCACTAAATCAATGACTCACTCACTGATTCACTCACTCACTCACTCCCCTCTCACTCACTGACTCACTCCTCCCTCACTCATTCACTCACTGACTACTCACTCCTCACTCACTCACTCGTCCCTCATTCACTCACTGATTCAATCCTCCCTCCCTCACTCAATCACTCGTCCCTCACTCAGTCACTCACTGACTCACTCCTCCCTCACTCACCGACTCACTCCTCCCTCACTCACTCACTCCTCACTCACTCATTGACTCACTCCTCATTCACTCATTGACTCACTCCTCCCTCACTCACTTACTGACTCACTCCCTCACTCACTCATCCCTCACTCATTCACTCCCGTCTCACTCACTGACTCACTCCTCCCTCACTCACTTGTCTCTCACTCACTCACTCACTCACTCCTCACTCACTCACTCACTCCTCACTCAATCACTGACTCCTCCCTCACCCACTCACTCACTCAGTCCTCACTCACTCACTCCTCCCTCACTCATTCACTCGTCCCTCACTCACTCATTGACTCACTCCTCCCATACTCACTCACTCCTCCTCACTCACTGACTCATTCCTCCCTCACTCATTCACTCACTGACTACTCACTCCTCACTCACTCACTCGTCCCTCAATCACTCGTCCCTCACTGACTCACACCTCCCTCAATCACACACTCCACCCTCACTGACTCACTCCTCCCTCACTCTCCCACTCACTCGTCCCTCACTCACTCACTGCCTCACTCATCCCTCCCTCACCCTCCCCTACACACTCCCCTCCTCCCTCACACTCCTCTCCTCCCTCACCCTCCTCTACACACTCCCCTCCTCCCTCACCCTCCCCTACACACTCCCCTCCTCCCTCACACTCCGCTCCTCCCTCACCCTCCTCTACACACTCCCCTCCTCCCTCACACTCCTCTCCTCCCTCACCCTCCCCTACACACTCCCCTCCTCCCTCACCCTCCCCTACACACTCCCCTCTTCCCTCACCCTCCCCCACCCACTCCCCTCCTCCCTCACCCTCCCCCACTCTCTCCCTCCTCCCTCACACTCCTCTCCCCTCCTCTCTCCCCTCCTCCCTCACACTCCTCTCACACTCCCCTCTCCCTCACACTCCCCTACACACTCCCCTCCTCCCTCACTCTCCCCTACACACTCCCCTCCTCCCTCACCCTCCCCTACACACTCCCCTCCTCCCTCACCCTCCCCTACACACTCCCCTCTTCCCTCACCCTCCTCCACACACTCCCCTCCTCTCTCCCCTCCTCCCTCACACTCCTCTCTTTCCCTCACCCTCACCTACACACTCCCCTCTTCCCTCACCCTCCCCTACACACTCCCCTCCTCCCTCACCCTCCCCTACACACTCCCCTCCTCCCTCACCCTCCTCTCCTCCCTCACCCTCCTCTACACACTCCCCTCTTCCCTCACCCTCCCCTACACACTCCCCTCCTCCCTCACACTCCTCACTCACTGACTCACTAAATCAATGACTCGCTCACTGATTCACTCACTCACTCACTCCCCTCTCACTCACTGATCACTCCTCCCTCACTCACTGACTCACTCCTCCCTCACTCACCGACTCACTCCTCCCTCACTCACTGACTCACTCCTCACTCACTGACTCCTCCCTCACTCACTGACTCCTCCCTCACTCACTCAATGACTCACTCCTCACTCACTGACTCACTCACTCTCTCCTCCCTCACTCACTCACTGACTCACTCCCTCACTCACTCACTTACTAACTCACTCCCTCCCTCACTCCCTCCTCCCTCACTCACTCACTGACTCACTCCTCCCTCACTCACTCACTGACTCACTCCCTCACTCACTCACTCACTGACTCACTCCCTCCCTCACTCCCTCCTCCCTCACTCACTCCCCTCTCATTCACTGACTCACTCCTCCCTCACTCATTCACTCACTGACTATTCACTCCTCACTCACTCACTCACTCGTCCCTCATTCACTCACTGATTCAATCCTCCCTCCCTCACTCACTCACTCCCTCACTCACCCACTCACTGACTCACTCCCTCACTGACTCACAGACTCACTCCTCAGTCCCTCACCCACTGACTCACACACTCCCTCACTCCTCCCTCAGTCACTGACTCCTCCCTCACTCTCACTCCTCCTTCACTCAATCACTGACTCACTGACTCACTCACCACTCACTCACTGACTCCCTCCCTCATCCCTCACTCACTGACTCACTCACTCACTGACTCAGTCCTCCTCACTCCTCCCTCACTCACTCTTCCCTCACTCTCTCACTTACTCACTCACTGACTCCCTCACTCACTGACTCAGTCTTCCTCACTCCTCCCTCACTCACTCACTCCTCCCTCACTGACTCACTCCTCCCTCACTGACTCACTCCTCCCTCACTCATTTACACACTCACTGACTCACTCACTCACACTCCCCTCTCACTCCCTCACTGAGTCACCCCTCCCTGACTCAATGACTCACACTTCCCTCACTCACTGACTCCCTCACTCACTGACTTAGTCCTCCTCACTCCCTCACTCACTCCTCCCTCACTCACCGACTCACTCCTCCCTCACTCACTGACTCCTCCCTCACTCACTCACTGACTCGTCCCTCACTCGTCCCTCACTCACTCGTGCCTCACTCACTCACTCCTCCCTCACTCACTGACCCACTCCTCCCTCTCTCACTGACTCACTCCTCCCTCACTCACTCAATGACTCACTCCCTTCCTCACTCACTCCTCCCTCATTCACTCACTCCCCTCTCAATCACTGACTCACTCCTCCATCACCCACTGACTCGTCCCTCACTCACTGACTCACTCCTCCCTCACTCACTCATCCCTCACTCATTTACTCACTCACTGACTCACTCACTCACTGACTCACAC
Organism: Hemiscyllium ocellatum; assembly: GCF_020745735.1. Taxonomy (NCBI): domain Eukaryota; kingdom Metazoa; phylum Chordata; class Chondrichthyes; order Orectolobiformes; family Hemiscylliidae; genus Hemiscyllium; species Hemiscyllium ocellatum. Next base: position 188,104 of record NW_026869246.1, on the reverse strand, counting down.
TTCCCTCACTCACTGACTCCCTCACTCACTGACTCTGTCCTCCTCACTCCTCCCTCACTCACTCACTCCTCCCTCAGTCACTGACTGACTCCTACCTACCTCACTCACTCGTCCCTCCCTCACTCATTGACTCACTCATCACTCACTCACTCCCTCTCTCACTGACTCACTCTGCCCTCACTCACTCACTGACTCACTCCTCACTCACTCACTGACTCCTCTCTCACTCACTCACTGACTCACTCCTCACTCAGTCACTGACTCACTCCTACCTACCTCACTCACTCGTCCCTCATTCACTCACTGATTCAATCCTCCCTCCCTCACTCACTCCCTCACTGACTCACTAAATCAATGACTCGCTCACTGATTCACTCACTCACTCACTCTCCTCTCACTCACTGACTCACTCCTCCCTCACTCATTCACTCACTGACTACTCACTCCTCACTTACTCCTCACTCACTCACTCGTCCCTCATTCACTCACTGATTCAATCCTCCCTCCCTCACTCAATCACTCGTCCCTCACTCAGTCACTCACTGACTCACTCCTCCCTCACTCACCGACTCACTCCTCCCTCACTCACTCACTCCTCACTCACTCATTGACTCACTCCTCATTCACTCATTGACTCACTCCTCCCTCACTCACTTACTGACTCACTCCCTCACTCACTCATCCCTCACTCATTCACTCCCGTCTCACTCACTGACTCACTCCTCCCTCACTCACTTGTCTCTCACTCACTCACTCACTGACTCACTCCTCACTCACTCACTCACTCCTCACTCAATCACTGACTCCTCCCTCACCCACTCACTCACTCAGTCCTCACTCACTCACTCCTCCCTCACTCATTCACTCGTCCCTCACTCACTCATTGACTCACTCCTCCCATACTCACTCACTCCTCCCTCACTCACTGACTCATTCCTCCCTCACTCATTCACTCACTGACTACTCACTCCTCACTCACTCACTCACTCGTCCCTCAATCACTCGTCCCTCACTCAGTCACTCACTGACTCACACCTCCCTCAATCACACACTCCACCCTCACTGACTCACTCCTCCCTCACTCTCCCACTCACTCGTCCCTCACACACTCACTGCCTCACTCATCCCTCCCTCACCCTCCCCTACACACTCCCCTCCTCCCTCACACTCCTCTCCTCCCTCACCCTCCCCTACACACTCCCCTCCTCCCTCACACTCCGCTCCTCCCTCACCCTCCTCTACACACTCCCCTCCTCCCTCACACTCCTCTCCTCCCTCACCCTCCCCTACACACTCCCCTCCTCCCTCACCTACACACTCCCCTCTTCCCTCACCCTTCCCTACACACTCCCCTCTTCCCTCACCCTCCCCCAAACACTCCCCTCCTCCCTCACTCTCCCCTACTCTCTCCCCTCCTCCCTCACACTCCTCTCTTTCCCTCTCCCTCCTCTGCATACTCCCCTCCTCCCTCACCCTCCTCTACACACTCCCCTCCTCCCTCACACTCCCCTACACACTCCCCTCCTCCCTCACTCTCCCCTACACACTCCCCTCCTCCCTCACACTCCTCTCCTCCCTCACCCTCCCCTACACACTCCCCTCCTCCCTCACCCTCCCCTACACACTCCCCTCTTCCCTCACCCTCCTCCACACACTCCCCTCCTCTCTCCCCTCCTCCCTCACACTCCTCTCTTTCCCTCACCCTCACCTACACACTCCCCTCTTCCCTCACCCTCCCCTACACACTCCCCTCCTCCCTCACCCTCACCTACACACTCCCCTCCTCCCTCACACTCCTCTCCTCCCTCACCCTCCTCTCCTCCCTCACCCTCCCCTACACACTCCCCTCCTCCCTCACCCTCCCCTACACACGCCCCTCCTCCCTCACACTCCTCACTCACTGACTCACTAAATCAATGACTCGCTCACTGATTCACTCACTCACTCACTCCCCTCTCACTCACTGATCACTCCTCCCTCACTCACTGACTCACTCCTCCCTCACTCACCGACTCACTCCTCCCTCACTCACCGACTCACTCCTCCCTCACTCACCGACTCACTCCTCACTCACTGACTCCTCCCTCACTCACTGACTCCTCCCTCACTCACTCAATGACTCACTCCTCACTCACTGACTCACTCACTCTCTCCTCCCTCACTCACTCACTGACTCACTCCCTCACTCACTTACTAACTCACTCCCTCCCTCACTCCCTCCTCCCTCACTCACTCACTGACTCACTCCTCCCTCACTCACTCACTGACTCACTCCCTCACTCACTCACTTACTAACTCACTCCCTCCCTCACTCCCTCCTCCCTCACTCCCCTCTCATTCACTGACTCACTCCTCCCTCACTCATTCACTCACTGACTATTCACTCCTCACTCACTCGTCCCTCATTCACTCACTGATTCAATCCTCCCTCCCTCACTCAATCACTCACTCCCTCACTCACCCACTCACTGACTCACTCCCTCACTGACTCACAGACTCACTCCTCAGTCCCTCACCCACTGACTCACACACTCCCTCACTCCTCCCTCAGTCACTGACTCCTCCCTCACTCACTCACTCCTCCTTCACTCAATCACTGACTCACTGACTCACTCACCACTCACTCACTGACTCACTCCCTCATCCCTCACTCACTGACTCACTCACTCACTGACTCAGTCCTCCTCACTCCTCCCTCACTCACTCCTCCCTCACTCACTGACTCACTCTTCCTTCACTCACTGACTCACTCTTCCTTCACTCACTGACTCCCTCACTCACTGACTCAGTCTTCCTCACTCCTCCCTCACTCACTCACTCCTCCCTCACTGACTCACTCCTCCCTCACACACTCATCCCTCACTCATTTACACACTCACTGACTCACTCACTCACACTCCCCTCTCACTCCCTCACTGAGTCACCCCTCCCTGACTCAATGACTCACACTTCCCTCACTCACTGACTCCCTCACTCACTGACTCAGTCCTCCTCACTCCCTCACTCACTCCTCCCTCACTCACTCACTGACTCACTCATCACTCACTCATTCCCTCACTCACTTACACCCTCCCTCACTCACTCACGTCACTGACTCACTCCTCTCTCACTCACTGACTCACTCCTCCTTCACTCACTGACTCACTCCTCCCTCACTCGTCCCTCCCTCACTGACTCACTCACTCACTCCTCCCTCACTCGTCCCTCCCTCACTGACTCACTCCTCCCTCACTCACTCAATGACTCACTCCCTTCCTCACTCACTCCTCCCTCATTCACTCACTCCCCTCTCAATCACTGACTCACTCCTCCATCACCCACTGACTCGTCCCTCACTCACTGACTCACTCCTCCCTCACTCACTCATCCCTCACTCATTTACTCACTCACTGACTCACTCACTCACTGACTCACCCCTCCCTCACTCACTGACTCCCTCACTCACTGACTCTGTCCTCCTCACTCCTCCCTCACTCACTCACTCCTCCCTCAGTCACTGACTGACTCCTACCTACCTCACTCACTCGTCCCTCCCTCACTCATTGACTCACACCTCCCTCACTCACTTACTCACTCACTGACTCACTCCCTCACTGACTCACTCCTCCCTCCCTCTCCCACTGACTCACTCATCACTCACTCACTCCCTCTCTCACTGACTCACTCTGCCCTCACTCACTCACTGACTCACTCCTCACTCACTCACTGACTCCTCTCTCACTCACTCACTGACTCACTCCTCACTCAGTCACTGACTCACTCCTACCTACCTCACTCACTCGTCCCTCATTCACTCACTGATTCAATCCTCCCTCCCTCACTCAGTCACTCACTGACTCACTCCTCCCTCCCTCACTCACTCCCTCACTGACTCACTAAATCAATGACTCGCTCACTGATTCACTCACTCACTCACTCCCCTCTCACTCACTCACTCCCCTCTCACTCACTGACTCACTCCTCCCTCACTCATTCACTCACTGACTACTCACTCCTCACTTACTCCTCACTCACTCACTCGTCCCTCATTCACTCACTGATTCAATCCTCCCTCCCTCACTCAATCACTCGTCCCTCACTCAGTCACTCACTGACTCACTCCTCCCTCACTCACCGACTCACTCCTCCCTCACTCACTCACTCCTCACTCACTCATTGACTCACTCCTCATTCACTCATTGACTCACTCCTCCCTCACTCACTTACTGACTCACTCCCTCACTCACTCATCCCTCACTCATTCACTCCCGTCTCACTCACTGACTCACTCCTCCCTCACTCACTTGTCTCTCACTCACTCACTCACTGACTCACTCCTCACTCACTCACTCCTCACTCAATCACTGACTCCTCCCTCACCCACTCACTCACTCAGTCCTCACTCACTCACTCCTCCCTCACTCATTCACTCGTCCCTCACTCACTCATTGACTCACTCCTCCCATACTCACTCACTCCTCCCTCACTCACTGACTCATTCCTCCCACACTCATTCACTCACTGACTACTCACTCCTCACTCACTCACTCACTCGTCCCTCAATCACTCGTCCCTCACTCAGTCACTCACTGACTCACACCTCCCTCACTCACTCACTCCTCACTCACTCATTGACTCACTCCTCATTCACTCATTGACTCACTCCTCCCTCACTCACTCACTTACTGACTCACTCCCTCACTCACTCATCCCTCACTCATTCACTCCCGTCTCACTCACTGACTCACTCCTCCCTCACTCACGTGTCTCTCACTCACTCACTCACTGACTCACTCCTCCCACACTCACGTGTCTCTCACTCACTCACTCACTGACTCACTCCTCACTCACTCACTCACTCCTCACTCAATCACTGACTCCTCCCTCACCCACTCACTCACTCAGTCCTCACTCACTCACTCCTCCCATACTCACTCACTGACTCACTAAATCAATAACTCGCTCACTGATACACTCACTCACTCACCTCTCACTCACTTACTCATTCCTCCCTCATTCATTCACTCACTGACTACTCACTCCTCACTCACTCACTCGTCCCTCAATCACTCGTCCCTCACTCAGTCACTCACTGACTCACACCTCCCTCAATCACACACTCCACCCTCACTGACTCACTCCTCCCTCACTCTCCCACTCACTCGTCCCTCACTCACTCACTGCCTCACTCATCCCTCCCTCACCCTCCCCTACACACTCCCCTCCTCCCTCACTCCTCTCCTCCCTCACCCTCCTCTACACACTCCCCTCCTCCCTCACCCTCCCCTACACACTCCCCTCCTCCCTCACACTCTGCTCCTCCCTCACCCTCCTCTACACACTCCCCTCCTCCCTCACACTCCTCTCCTCCCTCACCCTCCCCTACACACTCCCCTCCTCCCTCACCCTCCCCTACACACTCCCCTCCTCCCTCACCCTCCCCTACACACTCCCCTCCTCCCTCACCCTCCCCTACACACTCCCCTCTTCCCTCACCCTCCCCCACACACTCCCCTCCTCCCTCACTCTCCCCTACTCTCTCCCCTCCTCCCTCACACTCCTCTCTTTCCCTCACCCTCCTCTGCATACTCCCCTCCTCCCTCACCCTCCTCTACACACTCCCCTCCTCCCTCACACTCCCCTACACACTCCCCTCCTCCCTCACACTCCCCTCCTCCCTCACCCTCCCCTACACACTCCCCTCCTCCCTCACCCTCCCCTACACACTCCCCTCCTCCCTCACCCTCCCCTACACACTCCCCTCTTCCCTCACCCTCCCCTACACACTCCCCTCTTCCCTCACCCTCCCCCACACACTCCCCTCCTCTCTCCCCTCCTCCCTCACACTCCTCTCTTTCCCTCACCCTCCCCTACACACTCCCCTCCTCCCTCACCCTCCCCTACACACTCCCCTCTTCCCTCACCCTCCCCTACACACTCCCCTCTTCCCTCACCCTCCCCCCCTCTCCCCTCCTCCCTCACACTCCCCTCCTCCCTCACCCTCCCCTACACACGCCCCTCCTCCCTCACACTCCTCACTCACTGACTCACTAAATCAATGACTCGCTCACTGATTCACTCACTCACTCACTCCCCTTTCACTCACTGATCACTCCTCCCTCACTCACCGACTCACTCCTCCCTCACTCACTCACTGACTCACTCCTCACTGACTTACACCCTCCCTCACTCACTCACGTCACTGACTCACTCCTCTCTCACTCACTGACTCACTCCTCCTTCACTCACTGACTCACTCCTCCCTCACTCGTCCCTCCCTCACTGACTCACTCACTCCTCCCTCACTCACTCGTCCCTCCCTCACTGACTCACTGACTCACTCCTCACTCACTCACTGACTCCTCCCTCACTCACTCACTGACTCACTCACCCCTCACTCACTCGTCCCTCACTCACTCACTCCTCCCTCACTCACTGACTCACTCCTCCCTTACTCACTGACTCCTCCCTCACTCACTCACTGACTCACTCCTCACTCGCTGACTCACTCACTCGTCCCTCACTCGTCCCTCACTCACTCGTCCCTCACTCACTCACTCCTCCCTCACTCACTGACCCACTCCTCCCTCTCTCACTGACTCACTCCTCCCTCACTCACTCAATGACTCACTCCCTTCCTCACTCACTCCTCCCTCATTCACTCACTCCCCTCTCAATCACTGACTCACTCCTCCCTCACCAACTGATTCACTCCTCCATCACCCACTGACTCGTCCCTCACTCACTGACTCACTCCTCCCTCACTCACTCATCCCTCACTCATTTACTCACTCACTGACTCACTCACTCACTGACTCACCCCTCCCTCACTCACTGACTCTGTCCTCCTCACTCCTCCCTCACTCACTCACTCCTGCCTCAGTCACTGACTGACTCCTACCTACCTCACTCACTCGTCCCTCCCTCACTCATTGACTCACACCTCCCTCACTCACTTACTCACTCACTGACTCATTCCCTCACTGACTCACTCCTCCCTCCCTCTCCCACTGACTCACTCATCACTCACTCACTCCCTCTCTCACTGACTCACTCTGCCCTCACTCACTCACTGACTCACTCCTCACTCACTCACTGACTCACTCCTACCTACCTCACTCACTCATCCCTCATTCACTCACTGATTCAATCCTCCCTCCCTCACTCAGTCACTCACTGACTCACTCCTCCCTCACTCACTCACTCCCTCACTGACTCACTAAATCAATGACTCGCTCACTGATTCACTCACTCACTCACTCCCCTCTCACTCACTGACTCACTCCTCCCTCACTAAATCAATGACTCGCTCACTGATTCACTCACTCACTCACTCCCCTCTCACTCACTGACTCACTCCTCCCTCACTCATTCACTCACTGACTACTCACTCCTCACTTACTCCTCACTCACTCACTCGTCCCTCATTCACTCACTGATTCAATCCTCCCTCCCTCACTCAATCACTCATCCCTCACTCAGTCACTCACTGACTCACTCCTCCCTCACTCACCGACTCACTCCTCCCTCACTCACTCACTCCTCACTCACTCATTGACTCACTCCTCATTCACTCATTGACTCACTCCTCCCTCACTCACTCACTTACTGACTCACTCCCTCACTCACTCATCCCTCACTCATTCACTCCCGTCTCACTCACTGACTCACTCCTCCCTCACTCACGTGTCTCTCACTCACTCACTGACTCACTCCTCCCACACTCATTCACTCACTGACTCACTCCTCACTCACTCACTCACTCCTCACTCAATCACTGACTCCTCCCTCACTCACTCACTCCTCCCTCACTCATTCACTCCTCCCTCACTCACTCATTGACTCCCACCTCCCATACTCACTCACTCCTCCCTCACTCACTGACTCATTCCTCCCTCACTCATTCACTCACTGACTACTCACTCCTCACTCACTCACTCACTCGTCCCTCAATCACTCATCCCTCACTCAGTCACTCACTGACTCACACCTCCCTCAATCACACACTCCACCCTCACTGACTCACTCCTCCCTCACTCTCCCACTCACTCGTCCCTCACTCACTGACTCACTCCTCCCTCACTCACTGACTCACTCCTCCCTCACTCGTCCCTCACTCACTCACTCGTCCCTCACTCACTCACTAGTCCCTCACTCACTCACACACTCCTCCCTCCCACACTCATCCCTCACTCATTTACACACTCACTGACTCACTCACTCACACTCCCCTCTCACTCCCTCACTGAGTCACCCCTCCCTGACTCAATGACTCACACTTCCCTCACTCACTGACTCCCTCACTCACTCACGTCACTGACTCACTCCTCTCTCACTCACTGACTCACTCCTCCTTCACTCACTGACTCACTCCTCCCTCACTCACTCATCCCTCACTCACTCGTCCCTCCCTCACTCACTGACTCAATCACTCACTCCTCCCTCACTCACTCGTCCCTCCCTCAGTCACTGACTCACTCCTACCTACCTCACTCACTCATCCCTCCCTCACTCATTGACTCACTCCTCCCTCACTCACTGACTCACTCCCTCACAGACTCACTCCTCAGTCCCTCACCCACTGACTCAATCACTCACTCACTCCCTCACTGACTCACTCACTCCCTCACTCACTGACTCACTCCTCCCTCACTCACTGACTCCTCCCTCACTCACTCACTGACTCACTCCCTCCCTCACTCCCTCCTCCCTCACACACTCACTCCCCTCTCACTCACTGACTCACTCCTCCCTCACTCACTGCCTCACTCCTCCATCACTCACTCTTCCCTCACTCCCTCACTGACTCACTCCTGACTCACTGACTCACTCCTCCCTCACTCACTGACTCACTCCTCATTCACTGACTCACCCCTCCCTCACTCACTCACTGACTCACTCACTCACTCCTCCCTCACTCACCACTCACTCCTACCTCACTCATTCACTCGTCCCTCACTCACATGCTGACTCAATCCTCCTTCACTCACTCACTCCTTTCTCATTCACTGACTCACTCCTACCTACCTCACTCACTCGTCCCTCACTCTCTCATTGACTCACTCCTCCCTCACTCACTGAATCACTCCTCCATACCTCACTCACTCATCCCTCACTCACTCATTGACTCACTCCTCCCTCCCTCACTCCTCCCTCACTCACTCACTCCCCTCTCACTCACTGACTCACTCCTCCCTCACTCACTGCCTCACTCCTCCATCACTCACTGACTCATCCCTCCCTCACTCATTGACTCACTCCTCCCTCACTCACTCCTCCCTCACTCACTCACTGACTCACTCACCCACTCCCCTCTCACTCACTGACCCACTCCTCCCTCACTCACTGACTCATCCCTCCCTCACTCATTGACTCACTCCTCCCTCACTCACTCCCTCACTCACTCCCCTCTCACTCACTGACCCACTCCTCCCTCACTCACTGACTCACTCTTCCCTCACTCACTGACTTGTCCCTCACTCACTGACTCACTCCTCCCTCACTCACTCAATGACTCCCTCCCTCCCTCACTCCTCCCCCACTCACTCACCACTCACTCCTACCTCACTCATTCACTCGTCCCTCACTCACATGCTGACTCCATCCTCCTTCACTCACTCACTCCTCCCTCATTCACTGCCTCACTCCTACCTACCTCACTCACTCGTCCTCCCTCGCTCATTGACTCACTCCTCCCTCACTCACTTACTCACTCACTGACTCACTCACTCCTCCCTCACTCACTCACTCCTCCCTCACTCACTCACTGACTCACTCACTCCTCCCTCACACACTCATCCCTCAGTCATTTACACACTCACTGACTCACTCACTCACACTCCCCTCTCACTCCCTCACTGAGTCACCCCTCCCTGACTCAATGACTCACACTTCCCTCACTCACTGACTCCCTCACTCACTGACTCAGTCCTCCTCACTCTTCCCTCACTCACTCCTCCCTCACTCACTCACTGACTCACTCATCACTCACTCATTCCCTCACTCACTTACACCCTCCCTCACTCACTCACGTCACTGACTCACTCCTCTCTCACTCACTGACTCACTCCTCCTTCACTCACTGACTCACTCCTCCCTCACTCGTCCCTCCCTCACTGACTCACTCACTCCTCCCTCACTCACTCGTCCCTCCCTCACTGACTCACTGACTCACTCCTCACTCACTCACTGACTCCTCCCTCACTCACTCACTGACTCACTCCTCACTCGCTGACTCACTCCTCACTCGCTGACTCACTCACTCGTCCCTCACTCGTCCCTCACTCACTCGTCCCTCACTCACTCACTCCTCCCTCACTCACTGACCCACTCCTCCCTCTCTCACTGACTCACTCCTCCCTCACTCACTCAATGACTCACTCCCTTCCTCACTCACTCCTCCCTCATTCACTCACTCCCCTCTCAATCACTGACTCACTCCTCCATCACCCACTGACTCGTCCCTCACTCACTGACTCACTCCTCCCTCACTCACTCATCCCTCACTCATTTACTCACTCACTGACTCACTCACTCACTGACTCACCCCTCCCTCACTCACTCCCTCACTCACTGACTCTGTCCTCCTCACTCCTCCCTCACTCACTCACTCCTGCCTCAGTCACTGACTGACTCCTACCTACCTCACTCACTCGTCCCTCCCTCACTCATTGACTCACACCTCCCTCACTCACTTACTCACTCACTGACTCATTCCCTCACTGACTCACTCCTCCCTCCCTCTCCCACTGACTCACTCATCACTCACTCACTCCCTCTCTCACTGACTCACTCTGCCCTCACTCACTCACTGACTCACTCCTCACTCACTCACTGACTCACTCCTACCTACCTCACTCACTCATCCCTCATTCACTCACTGATTCAATCCTCCCTCCCTCACTCAGTCACTCACTGACTCACTCCTCCCTCACTCACTCACTCCCTCACTGACTCACTAAATCAATGACTCGCTCACTGATTCACTCACTCACTCACTCCCCTCTCACTCACTGACTCACTCCTCCCTCACTCATTCACTCACTGACTACTCACTCCTCACTTACTCCTCACTCACTCACTCGTCCCTCATTCACTCACTGATTCAATCCTCCCTCCCTCACTCAATCACTCGTCCCTCACTCAGTCACTCACTGACTCACTCCTCCCTCACTCACCGACTCACTCCTCCCTCACTCACTCACTCCTCACTCACTCATTGACTCACTCCTCATTCACTCACTCACTTACTGACTCACTCCCTCACTCACTCATCCCTCACTCATTCACTCCCGTCTCACTCACTGACTCACTCCTCCCTCACTCACGTGTCTCTCACTCACTCACTCACTGACTCACTCCTCCCACACTCACGTGTCTCTCACTCACTCACTGACTCACTCCTCACTCACTCACTCCTCACTCAATCACTGACTCCTCCCTCACCCACTCACTCACTCAGTCCTCACTCACTCACTCCTCCCATACTCACTCACTGACTCACTAAATCAATAACTCGCTCACTGATACACTCACTCACTCACCTCTCACTCACTTACTCATTCCTCCCTCATTCATTCACTCACTGACTACTCACTCCTCACTCACTCACTCACTCGTCCCTCAATCACTCGTCCCTCACTCAGTCACTCACTGACTCACACCTCCCTCAATCACACACTCCACCCTCACTGACTCACTCCTCCCTCACTCTCCCACTCACTCGTCCCTCACTCACTCACTGCCTCACTCATCCCTCCCTCACCCTCCCCTACACACTCCCCTCCTCCCTCACACTCCTCTCCTCCCTCACCCTCCTCTACACACTCCCCTCCTCCCTCACCCTCCCCTACACACTCCCCTCCTCCCTCACACTCCGCTCCTCCCTCACCCTCCTCTACACACTCCCCTCCTCCCTCACCCTCCCCTACACACTCCCCTCTTCCCTCACCCTCCCCCACACACTCCCCTCCTCCCTCACTCTCCCCTCCTCTCTCCCCTCCTCCCTCACACTCCTCTCTTTCCCTCACCCTCCCCTACACACTCCCCTCCTCCCTCACCCTCCCCTACACACTCCCCTCTTCCCTCACCCTCCCCTACACACTCCCCTCTTCCCTCACCCTCCCCCACACACTCCCCTCCTCTCTCCCCTCCTCCCTCACACTCCTCTCTTTCCCTCACCCTCCCCTACACACTCCCCTCCTCCCTCACCCTCCCCTACACACTCCCCTCCTCCCTCACCCTCCCCTACACACTCCCCTCCTCCCTCACACTCCTCACTCACTGACTCACTAAATCAATGACTCGCTCACTGATTCACTCACTCACTCACTCCCCTCTCACTCACTGATCACTCCTCCCTCACTCACCGACTCACTCCTCCCTCACTCACTCACTGACTCACTCCTCACTCACATACACCCTCCCTCACTCACTCACGTCACTGACTCACTCCTCTCTCACTCACTGAATCACTCCTCCTTCACTCACTGACTCACTCCTCCCTCACTCGTCCCTCCCTCACTGACTCACTCACTCCTCCCTCACTCACTCGTCCCTCCCTCACTGACTCACTGACTCACTCCTCACTCACTCACTGACTCCTCCCTCACTCACTCACTGACTCACTCCTCACTCCCTGACTCACTCACCCCTCACTCACTCCTCCCTCACTCACTGACTCACTCCTCCCTTACTCACTGACTCCTCCCTCACTCACTGACTCACTCCTCACTCGCTGACTCACTCACTCGTCCCTCACTCGTCCCTCACTCACTCCTCCCTCACTCACTCACTCCTCCCTCACTCACTCAATGACTCACTCCCTTCCTCACTCACTCCTCCCTCATTCACTCACTCCCCTCTCAATCACTGACTCACTCCTCCCTCACCAACTGATTCACTCCTCCATCACCCACTGACTCGTCCCTCACTCACTGACTCACTCCTCCCTCACTCACTCATCCCTCACTCATTTACTCACTCACTGACTCACTCACTCACTGACTCACCCCTCCCTCACTCACTCCCTCACTCACTGACTCTGTCCTCCTCACTCCTCCCTCACTCACTCACTCCTGCCTCAGTCACTGACTGACTCCTACCTACCTCACTCACTCGTCCCTCCCTCACTCATTGACTCACACCTCCCTCACTCACTTACTCACTCACTGACTCATTCCCTCACTGACTCACTCCTCCCTCCCTCTCCCACTGACTCACTCATCACTCACTCACTCCCTCTCTCACTGACTCACTCTGCCCTCACTCACTCACTGACTCACTCCTCACTCACTCACTGACTCACTCCTACCTACCTCACTCACTCGTCCCTCATTCACTCACTGATTCAATCCTCCCTCACTCACTCACTCCCTCACTGACTCACTAAATCAATGACTCGCTCACTGATTCACTCACTCACTCACTCCCCTCTCACTCACTGACTCACTCCTCCATCACCCACTGACTCGTCCCTCACTCACTGACTCACTCCTCCCTCACTCACTCATCCCTCACTCATTTACTCACTCACTGACTCACTCACTCACTGACTCACCCCTCCCTCACTCACTGACTCCCTCACTCACTGACTCTGTCCTCCTCACTCCTCCCTCACTCACTCACTCCTCCCTCAGTCACTGACTGACTCCTACCTACCTCACTCACTCGTCCCTCCCTCACTCATTGACTCACACCTCCCTCACTCACTTACTCACTCACTGACTCACTCCCTCACTGACTCACTCCTCCCTCCCTCTCCCACTGACTCACTCATCACTCACTCACTCCCTCTCTCACTGACTCACTCTGCCCTCACTCACTCACTGACTCACTCCTCACTCACTCACTGACTCCTCTCTCACTCACTCACTGACTCACTCCTCACTCAGTCACTGACTCACTCCTACCTACCTCACTCACTCGTCCCTCATTCACTCACTGATTCAATCCTCCCTCCCTCACTCAGTCACTCACTGACTCACTCCTCCCTCACTGACTCACTAAATCAATGACTCGCTCACTGATTCACTCACTCACTCACTCCCCTCTCACTCACTGACTCACTCCTCCCTCACTCATTCACTCACTGACTACTCACTCCTCACTTACTCCTCACTCACTCACTCGTCCCTCATTCACTCACTGATTCAATCCTCCCTCCCTCACTCAATCACTCGTCCCTCACTCAGTCACTCACTGACTCACTCCTCCCTCACTCACTCACTCCTCACTCACTCATTGACTCACTCCTCATTCACTCATTGACTCACTCCTCCCTCCCTCACTCACTTACTGACTCACTCCCTCACTCACTCATCCCTCACTCATTCACTCCCGTCTCACTCACTGACTCACTCCTCCCTCACTCACGTGTCTCTCACTCACTCACTGACTCACTCCTCCCACACTCATTCACTCACTGACTCACTCCTCACTCACTCACTCACTCCTCACTCAATCACTGACTCCTCCCTCACTCACTCACTCCTCCCTCACTCATTCACTCGTCCCTCACTCACTCATTGACTCCCTCCTCCCATACTCACTCACTCCTCCCTCACTCACTGACTCATTCCTCCCTCACTCATTCACTCACTGACTACTCACTCCTCACTCACTCACTCACTCGTCCCTCAATCACTCGTCCCTCACTCAGTCACTCACTGACTCACACCTCCCTCAATCACACACTCCACCCTCACTGACTCACTCCTCCCTCACTCTCCCACTCACTCGTCCCTCACTCACTCACTGCCTCACTCATCCCTCCCTCACCCTCCCCTACACACTCCCCTCCTCCCTCACACTCCTCTCCTCCCTCACCCTCCTCTACACACTCCCCTCCTCCCTCACCCTCCCCTACACACTCCCCTCCTCCCTCACACTCCGCACCTCCCTCACCCTCCTCTACACACTCCCCTCCTCCCTCACACTCCTCTCCTCCCTCACCCTCCCCTACACACTCCCCTCCTCCCTCACCCTCCCCTACACACTCCCCTCCTCCCTCACCCTCCCCTACACACTCCCCTCTTCCCTCACCCTCCCCCACACACTCCCCTCCTCCCTCACTCTCCCCTACACACTCCCCTCCTCCCTCACTCTCCCCTACACACTCCCCTCCTCCCTCACACTCCTCTCCTCCCTCACCCTCCCCTACACACTCCCCTCCTCCCTCACCCTCCCCTACACACTCCCCTCTTCCCTCACCCTCCCCTACACACTCCCCTCTTCCCTCACCCTCCCCCACACACTCCCCTCCTCTCTCCCCTCCTCCCTCACACTCCTCTCTTTCCCTCACCCTCCCCTACACACCGACTCACTCCTCCCTCACTCAGACTCACTCGTCCCTCACTCACTGACTCCTCCCTCACTCACTGACTCCTCCCTCACTCACTCACTGATTCACTCCTTCCTTACTCACTCACTCCTCTCTCACTCACTCAATGACTCACTCCTCACTCACTGACTCACTCACTCTCTCCTCCCTCATTCATTCACTGACTCACTCACTGACTCACTCCTCCCTCCCTCACTCACTGACTCACTCCCTCACTCACTCCCCTCTCATTCACTGACTCACTCCTCCCTCACTCATTCACTCGTCCCTCATTCACTCACTGATTCAATCCTCCCTCCCTCACTCACCCACTCACTGACTCACTCCCTCACTGACTCACAGACTCACTCCTCAGTCCCTCACCCACTGACTCACACACTCCCTCACTCCTCCCTCAGTCACTGACTCCTCCCTCACTCACTCCTCCTTCACTCAATCACTGACTCACTGACTCACTCACCACTCACTCACTGACTCCCTCCCTCATCCCTCACTCACTGACTCACTCACTCACTGACTCAGTCCTCCTCACTCCTCCCTCACTCACTCCTCCCTCACTCACTGACTCACTCTTCCTTCACTCACTGACTCCCTCACTCACTGACTCAGTCTTCCTCACTCCTCCCTCACTCACTCACTCCTCCCTCACTGACTCACTCCTCCCTCACACACTCATCCCTCACTCATTTACACACTCACTGACTCACTCACTCACACTCCCCTCTCACTCCCTCACTGAGTCACCCCTCCCTGACTCAATGACTCACACTTCCCTCACTCACTGACTCCCTCACTCACTGACTCAGTCCTCCTCACTCCCTCACTCACTCCTCCCTCACTCACTTACTGACTCACTCATCACTCACTCATTCCCTCACTCACTTACACCCTCCCTCACTCACTCACGTCACTGACTCACTCCTCTCTCACTCACTGACTCACTCCTCCTTCACTCACTGACTCACTCCTCCCTCACTCGTCCCTCCCTCACTGACTCACTCACTCACTCCTCCCTCACTCGTCCCTCCCTCACTGACTCACTCCTCCCTCACTCACTGACTCCTCCCTCACTCACTCATTGACTCACTCCTCCCTCACTCACTTACTGACTCACTCCCTCACTCACTCATCCCTCACTCATTCACTCCCGTCTCACTCACTGACTCACTCCTCCCTCACTCACTTGTCTCTCACTCACTCACTCACTGACTCACTCCTCACTCACTCACTCACTCCTCACTCAATCACTGACTCCTCCCTCACCCACTCACTCACTCAGTCCTCACTCACTCCTCCCTCACTCATTCACTCGTCCCTCACTCACTCATTGACTCACTCCTCCCATACTCACTCACTCCTCCCTCACTCACTGACTCATTCCTCCCTCACTCATTCACTCACTGACTACTCACTCCTCACTCACTCACTCATCCCTCAATCACCCGTCCCTCACTCAGTCACTCACTGACTCACACCTCCCTCAATCACACACTCCACCCTCACTGACTCACTCCTCCCTCACTCTCCCACTCACTCGTCCCTCACTCACTCACTGCCTCACTCATCCCTCCCTCACCCTCCCCTACACACTCCCCTCCTCCCTCACACTCCTCCACTCCCTCACCCTCCTCTACACACTCCCCTCCTCCCTCACCCTCCTCTACACACTCCCCTCCTCCCTCACCCTCCCCTACACACTCCCCTCCTCCCTCACACTCCGCACCTCCCTCACCCTCCTCTACACACTCCCCTCCTCCCTCACACTCCTCTCCTCCCTCACCCTCCCCTACACACTCCCCTCCTCCCTCACCCTCCCCTACACACTCCCCTCCTCCCTCACCCTCCCCTACACACTCCCCTCTTCCCTCACCCTCCCCCACACACTCCCCTCTTCCCTCACTCTCCCCTACTCTCTCCCCTCCTCCCTCACACTCCTCTCTTTCCCTCACCCTCCCCTACACACCGACTCACTCCTCCCTCACTCACTGACTCACTCCTCCCTCACTCACTGACTCCTCCCTCACTCACTGACTCCTCCCTCACTCACTGACTCCTCCCTCACTCACTCACTGATTCACTCCTTCCTTACTCACTCACTCCTCTCTCACTCACTCAATGATTCACTCCTCACTCACTGACTCACTCACTCTCTCCTCCCTCATTCATTCACTGACTCACTCACTGACTCACTCCTCCCTCACTCACTCACTGACTCACTCCCTCACTCACTCACTTACTAACTCACTCCCTCCCTCACTCACTCCTCCCTCCCTCACTCACTCCCCTCTCATTCACTCCCCTCTCATTCACTGACTCACTCCTCCCTCACTCATTCACTCGTCCCTCATTCACTCACTGATTCAATCCTCCCTCCCTCACTCAATCACTCACTCCCTCACTCACCCACTCACTGACTCACTCCCTCACTGACTCACAGACTCACTCCTCAGTCCCTCACCCACTGACTCACACACTCCCTCACTCCTCCCTCAGTCACTGACTCCTCCCTCACTCACTCACTCCTCCTTCACTCACTCCTCCCTCACTCACTCACTCACTGACTCACTCACTCCTCCCTCACTCACTCACTGACTCACTCCTCACTCAATCACTGACTCACTGACTCACTCACTCACCACTCACTCCATACCTCACTCAATCACTCGTCCCTCACTCACATGCTGACTCAATCCTCCTTCACTCACTCACTCACTCCTCCCTCATTCACTGACTCACTCTCCCCTCACTCACTGACTCACTCCCTCATCCCTCACTCACTGACTCACTCACTCATTGCCTCAGTCCTCCTCACTCCTCCCTCACTCACTCCTCCCTCACTCTCACTCCTCTCTCACTGACTCACTCCTACCTACCTCACTCACTCATCCCTCCCTCATTCATTGACTCACTCCTCCCTCACTCACTTACTCACTCACTGACTCACTCCCTCACTGACTCACAGACTCACTCCTCCCTCCCTCACCCACTGACTCACTCATCACTCACTCACTCCCTCACTCACTGTCACTGACACACTCCTCCCTCACTCACTCACTCCTCTCTCACTCACTCACTGACTCACTGACTCACTCCTACCTACCTCACTCACTCGTCCCTCCCTCACTCATTGACTCACTCCTCCCTCACTCACTTACTCACTCACTGACTCACTCCTCCCTCACTCACTGACTTGTCCCTCACTCACTCCTCCCTCACTCACTCAATGACTCCCTCCCTCCCTCACTCACTCCTCCCTCACTCACTCCCTCACTCACTCTTGTCACTGACTCACTCCTCACTCACTCACTTACTCACTCCTCACTGACTCACAGACTCACTCCTCCCTCCCTCACCCACTGACTCACTCATCACTCACTCACTCCCTCACTGTCTCACTCACTGACTCACTCCTCCCTCACTCACTGACTCCTCCCTCACTCACTCACTGACTCACTCCTCCCTCACTCACTCACTCCTCTCTCACTCAGTCACTGCTCCCTCACTCACTGACTCACTCCTCCCTCACTCACTGCTCCCTCACTCACTGACTCCTCCCTCACTCACTCCTCCCTCACCCACTGACTCTCTCCTCCCTCACTCACTGACTCACTGCTCCCTCACTCACTCACTCCTCCCTCAGTCACTGACTCACTCGTCCCTCCCTCACTCATTGACTCACTCCTCCCTCACTCACTGACTCACTCACTCACTCCCTCACTGACGCACAGACTCACTCCTCCCTCCCTCACCCACTGACTCACTCATCACTCACTCACTCCCTCACTGACTCCCTCACTGACTCCCTCACTCACTCCCTCACTCACTGACTCACTCCTCCATACCTCACTCACTCCTCCCTCACTCACTTACTCACTCTTCCCTCACTCACTGACTCCCTCACTCACTTATTCAGTCCTCCTCACTCCTCCCCCACTCACTCCTCCCTCAGTCACTGACTCACACCAACCTACCTCATTCACTCATCCCTCCCTCACTCATTGACTCACTCCTCCCTCCCTCACTCACTGACTCACTCCCTCACTGACTCACTGACTCACTCCTCCCTTACTCACTGACTCCTCCCTCACTCACTCACTGATTCACTCCTTCCTCACTCACTCACTCCTCTCTCACTCACTCAATGACTCACTCCTCACTCACTGACTCACTGACTCACTCCCTCACTCACTCACTTACTAACTCCCTCCCTCCCTCACTCCCTCCTCCCTCACTCACTCCCCTCTCATTCACTGACTCACTCCTCCCTCACTCATTCACTCACTGACTATTCACTCCTCACTCACTCACTGATTCAATCCTCCCACCCTCACTCAATCACTCACTCCCTCACTCACCCACTCACTGACTCACTCCTCCCTCCCTCACTGACACACTCCTCCCTCATTGAGTCACTCCTCTCTCACTCACTCACTGACTCACTCCCTCACTGACTCACAGACTCACTCCTCAGTCCCTCACCCACTGACTCACTCATCACTCACTCACTCCCTCACTCACTCCCTCACTCACTCCCTGACTCACTCCCTGACTCACTCCCTGACTCACTCCCTGACTCACTCCCTGACTCACTCACTGACTCACTCAATCACCACTCACTCCTACCTCACTCATTCACCCGTCCCTCACTCACATGCTGACTCAATCCTCCTTTACTCACTCACTCCTCCCTCATTCAGACTCACTCCTACCTACCTCACTCACTCGTCCCTCACTCACTCATTGACTCACTCCTCCCTCACTCATTGACTCACTCCTCCCTCACTCACTCACTCCTCCCTCAGTCACTGACTCACTCCTACCTAACTCACTCACTCATCCCTCCCTCACTCATTGACTCACTCCTCCCTCACTCACTTACTCACTCACTCACTGACTCACCCCTCCATCACTCACTGACTCACTCTTCCCTCACTCACTGACTCCCTCACTCACTCACTCCTCCCCCACTCACTCCTCCCTCAGTCACTGACTCACACCAACCTACCTCACTCACTCATCCCTCACTCACTCATTGACTCACTCCTCCCTCACTCACTTACTCACTCTTCCCTCACTCACTGACTCCCTCACTCACTTATTCAGTCCTCCTCACTCCTCCCCCACTCACTCCTCCCTCAGTCACTGACTCACACCAACCTACCTCATTCACTCATCCCTCCCTCACTCATTGACTCACTCCTCCCTCACTCACTCACTGACTCACTCATCACTCACTCACTCCCTCACTCACGTCACTGACTCACTCCTCCCACACTCACTGACTCACTCCTCACTCACTCACTGACTCACTCCTCCCTCACTCACTCACTGACTCACTCCTCCCTCACTCACTGACTCACTCCTCCCTCACTCACTGACTCCTCACTCACTCACTCACTGACTGACTCCTCCCTCACTGACTCACTCCTCTCTCCCTCACTCACTGACTCACTCCTCCCACACTCACTGACTCACTCCTCACTCACTCACTGACTCACTCCTCCCTCACTCACTGACTCCTCCCTCACTCACTCACTGACTCACTCCTCCCTCACTCACTGACTCCTCTCTCACTCACTCACTGACTGACTCCTCCCTCACTGACTCACTCCTCTCTCCCTCACTCACTGACTCACTCCTCCCTCACTCACCGACTCACTCCTCCCTCACTCACTGACTCCTCCCTCACTCACTCACTGACTCACTCGCTGACTCACTCACTCACTCGTCCCTCACTCACTCGTCCCTCACTCATTTACTCACTCACTGACTCACTCACTCACTGACTCACCCCTCCCTCACTCACTGACTCCTTCACTCACTGTCTCTGTCCTCCTCACTCCTCCCTCACTCACTCACTCCTCCCTCACTCACTCTCTCCTCCCTCAGTCACTGACTGACTCCTACCTACCTCACTCACTCGTCCCTACCTCACTCATTGACTCACACCTCCCTCACTCACTTACTCACTCACTGACTCACTCCCTCACTGACTCACTCCTCCCTCCCTCTCCCACTGACTCACTCATCACTCACTCACTCCCTCACTGACTCACTCCTCCCTCACTCATTCACTCGTCCCTCACTCACTGCCTCACTCCTACCTACCTCACTCGTCCCTCCCTCACTCATTGACTCACTCCTCCCTCACTCACTTACTCACTCACTGACTCACTCCTCCCTCACTCACCGACTCACTCCTCCCTCACTCACTGACTCCTCCCTCACTCACTCACTCTTCCTTCACTCACTGACTCCCTCACTCACTGACTCAGTCCCTCACTCACACTCCCCTCTCACTCACTCACTGACTCACTCCCTCACTGACTCACCCCTCCCTCACTCACTGACTCACTCTTCCCTCACTCACTGACTCCCTCACTCACTGACTCAGTCCTCCTCACTCCTCCCTCACTCACTCCTCCCTCACTCACTCACTCCTCCCTCACTCACTCACTCGTCCCGCACTCACTGACTCACCCCTCCCTCACACACTCATCCCTCACTCATTTACACACTCACTGACTCACTCACTCACACTCCCCTCTCACTCCCTCACTGAGTCACCCCTCCCTCACTCAATGACTCACACTTCCCTCACTCACTGACTCCCTCACTCACTGACTCAGTCCTCCTCACTCCTCCCTCACTCACTCCTCCCTCACTCACTCACTCCTCCCTCAGTCACTGACTCACTCCTACCTACCTCACTCACTCGTCCCTCCCTCACACATTGACTCACTCCTCCCTCACTCACTTACTCACTCACTGACTCACTCCCTCACTGACTCACACTCACTCCTCCCTCCCTCACCCACTGACTCAGTCATCACTCACTCATTCCCTCACTCACTCACACCCTCCCTCACTCACTCACGTCACTGACTCACTCCTCCTTCACTCACTGACTCACTCCTCCCTCACTCACTCAATGACTCACTCCCTTCCTCACTCACTCCTCCCTCATTCACTCACTCCCCTCTCAATCACTGACTCACTCCTCCCTCACCCACTGATTCACTCCTCCATCACCCACTGACTCGTCCCTCACTCACTGACTCACTCCTCCCTCATTCACTCATCCCTCACTCATTTACTCACTCACTGACTCACTCACTCACTGACTCACCCCTCCCTCACTCACTGACTCACTCTTCCCTCACTCACTGACTCCCTCACTCACTGACTCCCTCACTCACTGACTCAGTCCTCCTCACTCCTCCCTCACTCACTCCTCCCTCACTCACTCCTCACTCACTCACTCGTCCCGCACTCACTGACTCACTCCTCCCTCACACACTCATCCCTCACTCATTTACACACTCACTGACTCACTCACTCACACTCCCCTCTCACTCCCTCACTGAGTCACCCCTCCCTCACTCAATGACTCACACTTCCCTCACTCACTGACTCCCTCACTCACTGACTCAGTCCTCCTCACTCCTCCCTCACTCACTCCTCCCTCACTCACTCACTCCTCCCTCAGTCACTGACTCACTCCTACCTACCTCACTCACTCGTCCCTCCCTCACACATTGACTCACTCCTCCCTCACTCACTTACTCACTCACTGACTCACTCCCTCACTGACTCACACTCACTCCTCCCTCCCTCACCCACTGACTCAGTCATCACTCACTCATTCCCTCACTCACTCACACCCTCCCTCACTCACTCACGTCACTGACTCACTCCTCCTTCACTCACTGACTCACTCCTCCCTCACTAACTCCTCCCTCACTGACTCACTCACTCACTCCTCCCTCACTCACTCGTCCCTCCCTCACTGACTCACTCCTCACTCACTGACTCACTAAATCAATGACTCGCTCACTGATTCACTCACTCCCCTCTCACTCACTGACTCACTCCTCCCTCACTCACTCAATGACTCACTCCCTTCCTCACTCACTCCTCCCTCATTCACTCACTCCCCTCTCAATCACTGACTCACTCCTCCCTCACCCACTGATTCACTCCTCCATCACCCACTGACTCGTCCCTCACTCACTGACTCACTCCTCCCTCATTCACTCATCCCTCACTCATTTACTCACTCACTGACTCACTCACTCACTGACTCACCCCACCCTCACTCACTGACTCCCTCACTCACTGTCTCTGTCCTCCTCACTCCTCCCTCACTCACTCACTCCTCCCTCAGTCACTGACTGACTCCTACCTACCTCACTCACTCGTCCCTCCCTCACTCACTGATTCACTCCTCCCTCAATCACTTACTCACTCACTGACTCACTCCTTCACTGACTCACAGACTCACTCCTCCCTCCTCACCCACTGACTCACTCACTCCCTCACTGACTCACGTCACTGACTCATACCTCTCTCACTCACTCCCTCCCTCACGTCACTGACTCACTCCTCCCTCCCTCACTCCTCCCTCATTCACTGACTCACTCCTACCTACCTCACTCACTCGTCTCTTCCTCACTCATTGACTCACTCCTCCCTCACTCACTGACTCACTCACTCACTGACTCACTCCTACCTACCTCACTCGTCCCTCACTCACTCATTGACTCTCTCCTCCCTCACTCATTTACTCACTCACTGACTCACTCCTTCCACCCTCACTCACTGACTCACTCCTCCCTCACTGACACACTCCTCCCTCACTCACTCTTTCACTCCTCACTCACTCACTGACTCCTCCCTCACTCACTCACTGACTCCTCCCTCATTCACTCACCGACTCACTCCTCCCTCACTCACTGACTCCTCCCTCACTCACTGACTCACTCCTCCCTCATTCACTCACCGACTCACTCCTCCCTCACTCACCGACTCCTCCCTCATTCACTGACTCACTCCTACCTACCTCACTCACTCGTCCCTCACTCACTCATTGACACACTCCTCCCACACTCACTCACTCCCCTCTCACTCACTGACTCACTCCTCCCTCACTCATTCACTCACTGACTACTCACTCCTCACTTACTCCTCACTCACTCACTCGTCCCTCATTCACTCACTGATTCAATCCTCCCCTCCCTCACTCAATCACTCGTCCCTCACTCAGTCACTCACTGACTCACTCCTCCCTCACTCACCGACTCACTCCTCCCTCACTCACTCACTCCTCACTCACTCATTGACTCACTCCTCATTCACTCATTGACTCACTCCTCCCTCACTCACTCACTTACTTACTGACTCACTCCCTCACTCACTCATCCCTCACTCATTCACTCCTGTCTCACTCACTGACTCACTCCTCCCTCACTCACTCACTTGTCTCTCACTCACTCACTCACTGACTCACTCCTCCCACACTCATTCACTCACTGACTCACTCCTCACTCACTCGTCCCTCACTCACTCATTGACTCACTCCTCGACTCACTCCTCCCTCACTCACTCACTCCTCACTCACTGACTCCTCCCTCACCCACTCACTCACTCAGTCCTCACTCACTCACTCACTGCTCCCTCACTCACTCACCACTCACTCCTCCCTCACTCATTCACTCGTCCCTCACTCACTCATTGACTCACTCCTCCCATACTCACTCACTCCTCCTCCCTCACTCACTGACTCACTAAATCAATAACTCGCTCACTGATACACTCACTCACTCACTCCCCTCTCACTCACTGACTCATTCCTCCCTCACTCATTCACTCACTGACTACTCACTCCTCACTCACTCACTCACTCGTCCCTCAATCACTCGTCCCTCACTCAGTCACTCACTGACTCACACCTCCCTCAATCACACACTCCACCCTCACTGACTCACTCCTCCCTCACTCTCCCACTCACTCGTCCCTCACTCACTCACTGCCTCACTCATCCCTCCCTCACCCTCCCCGACACACTCCCCTCCTCCCTCACACTCCTCTCCTCCCTCACCCTCCTCTACACACTCCCCTCCTCCCTCACTCTCCCCTACACACTCGCCTCCTCCCTCACACTCCGCTCCTCCCTCACCCTCCCCTACACACTCCCCTCCTCCCTCACCCGCCCCTACACACTCCCCTCCTCCCTCACCCTCCCCTACACACTCCCGTGCTGAGGAAGCGCCGCACTGTCGGAGGGTCAGTACTGAGGGAGTGCCGCACTGTCGGAGGGTCAGTACTGAGGGAGGGCCGCACTGTCGGAGGGTCAGTACTTAGGGAGCGCTGCACTGTCGGAGGGTCTGTACTGAGGGAGTGACGCACAGTCGGAGGGTGAGTACTGAGGGAGTGATGCACTGTCGGAGGGTCAGTGCTGAGGGAGTGCCGCACTGTCGGAGGGTCAGTACTGAGGGAGCCCAGCACTGTCGGAGGGTCAGTACTGAGGGAGGGCCGCACTGTCGGAGGGTCAGTACTGAGGGAGGTCCGCACTGTCGGAGGGTCAGTACTGAGGGAGGGCCGCACTGTCGGAGGGTCAGTACTGAGGGAGCGCTGCACTGTCGGAGGGTCAGTACTGAGGGAGGTCCGCACTGTCGGAGGGTCAGTGCAGAGGGAGTGCCGCACTGTCGGAGGGTCAGTACTGAGGGAGTGCCGCACTGTCGGAGGGTCAGTACTGAGTGAGAGCCGCACTGTCGGAGGGTCAGTGCAGAGGGAGTGCCGCACTGTCGGGGTCAGTACTGAGGGAGTGCCGCACTGTCTGAGGGTCAGTACTGAGGGAGTGCCGCACTGTCGGAGGGTCAGTGCTGAGGGAGTGGCGTACTTTTCCCTCACTGCCTCACTTCTCATTCACTCCTCCCTCACTCACTCGTCCCTCACTCACTCATTTACTCACTCATTCTTCCCTCACTCACTCTTCCCTCACTCCCTTACTGACTCACTCCTCATTCACTCCTCCGTCCCTCACTCGTCCCTCACTCACTGACTCACTCCTCCCTCACTCACTCACTGACTCACTCCTACCTCACTCATTCACTCATCCCTCACTCACACGCTGACTCACTCCTCCCTCACTCATTCACTGACTCACTCCTCTGCGGAGGGTCAGTACTGAGGGAGGGCCGCACTGTGGGAGGGTCAGTACCGAGGGAGCGCCGCACTGTGGGAGGGTCAGTACCGAGGGAGCGCCGCACTGTCGGAGGAGTACCGAGGGAGCGCCGCACTGTGGGAGGGTCAGTACCGAGGGAGCGCCGCACTGTCGGAGGGTCAGTACCGAGGGAGCGCCGCACTGTCGGAGGGTCAGTACTGAGGGAGAGCCGCACTGTCGGAGGGTCAGTACTGAGGGAGCGCCGCACTGTCGGAGGGTCAGTACTGAGGGAGGGCCGCACTGTCGGAGGGTCAGTACCGAGGGAGTGCCGCACTGTCGGAGGGTCAGTACTGAGGGAGTGCCGCACTGTCGGAGGGTCAGTACTGAGGGAGCGCCGCACTGTCGGGGGGTCAGTACTGAGGGAGGGCCGCACTGTCGGGGGGTCAGTACTGAGGGAGTGCCGCACTGTCTGAGGGTCAGTACTGAGGGAGGGCCGCACTATCGGAGGGTCAGTACTGAGGGAGGGCCGCACTGTCGGAGGGTCAGTACTGAGGGAGCGCCGCACTGTCGGAGGGTCAGTACTGAGGGAGAGCCGCACTGTCGGAGGGTCAGTACTGAGGGAGGGCCGCACTGTCGGAGGGTCAGTACTGAGGGAGGGCCGCACTGTCGGAGGGTCAGTACTGAGGGAGGGCCGCACTGTCGGAGGGTCAGTGCTGAGGGAGCGCCGCACTGTCGGAAGGTCAGTACGGAGGGAGTGCCGCACTGTCGGAGGGTCAGTACTGAGGGAGCCCAGCACTGTCGGAGGGTCAGTACTGAGGGAGGGCCGCACTGTCGGAGGGTCAGTACTGAGGGAGGTCCGCACTGTCGGAGGGTCAGTGCAGAGGGAGTGCCGCACTGTCGGAGGGTCAGTACTGAGGGAGTGCCGCACTGTCGGAGGGTCAGTACTGAGTGAGAGCCGCACTGTCGGAGGGTCAGTGCAGAGGGAGTGCCGCACTGTCGGGGTCAGTACTGAGGGAGTGCCGCACTGTCTGAGGGTCAGTACTGAGGGAGGTCCGCACTGTCGGAGGGTCAGTGCTGAGGGAGTGGCGTACTTTTCCCTCACTGCCTCACTTCTCATTCACTCCTCCCTCACTCACTCGTCCCTCACTCACTCATTTACTCACTCATTCTTCCCTCACTCACTCTTCCCTCACTCCCTTACTGACTCACTCCTCATTCACTCCTCCGTCCCTCACTCGTCCCTCACTCACTGACTCACTCCTCCCTCACTCACTCACTGACTCACTCCTACCTCACTCATTCACTCATCCCTCACTCACACGCTGACTCACTCCTCCCTCACTCATTCACTGACTCACTCCTCTGCGGAGGGTCAGTACTGAGGGAGGGCCGCACTGTGGGAGGGTCAGTACCGAGGGAGCGCCGCACTGTGGGAGGGTCAGTACCGAGGGAGCGCCGCACTGTCGGAGGAGTACCGAGGGAGCGCCGCACTGTGGGAGGGTCAGTACCGAGGGAGCGCCGCACTGTCGGAGGGTCAGTACCGAGGGAGCGCCGCACTGTCGGAGGGTCAGTACTGAGGGAGAGCCGCACTGTCGGAGGGTCAGTACTGAGGGAGCGCCGCACTGTCGGAGGGTCAGTACTGAGGGAGTGCCGCACTGTCGGAGGGTCAGTACCGAGGGAGCGCCGCACTGTCGGAGGGTCAGTACTGAGGGAGAGCCGCACTGTCGGAGGGTCAGTACCGAGGGAGTGCCGCACTGTCGGAGGGTCAGTACTGAGGGAGTGCCGCACTGTCGGAGGGTCAGTACTGAGGGAGCGCCGCACTGTCGGGGGGTCAGTACTGAGGGAGGGCCGCACTGTCGGGGGGTCAGTACTGAGGGAGGGCCGCACTATCGGAGGGTCAGTACTGAGGGAGGGCCGCACTGTCGGAGGGTCAGTACTGAGGGAGCGCCGCACTGTCGGAGGGTCAGTACTGAGGGAGAGCCGCACTGTCGGAGGGTCAGTACTGAGGGAGGGCCGCACTGTCGGAGGGTCAGTACTGAGGGAGGGCCGCACTGTCGGAGGGTCAGTACTGAGGGAGGGCCGCACTGTCGGAGGGTCAGTGCTGAGGGAGCGCCGCACTGTCGGAAGGTCAGTACGGAGGGAGTGCCGCACTGTCGGAGGGTCAGTACTGAGGGAGCCCAGCACTGTCGGAGGGTCAGTACTGAGGGAGGGCCGCACTGTCGGAGGGTCAGTACTGAGGGAGGTCCGCACTGTCGGAGGGTCAGTGCTGAGGGAGCGCTGCACTGTCGGAGGGTCAGTACTGAGGGAGGGCCGCACTGTCGGAGGGTCAGTACTGAGTGAGAGCCGCACTGTCGGAGGGTCAGTGCAGAGGGAGGGCCGCACTGTCTGAGGGTCAGTACTGAGGGAGGTCCGCACTGTCGGAGGGTCAGTGCTGAGGGAGTGGCGTACTTTTCCCTCACTGCCTCACTTCTCATTCACTCCTCCCTCACTCACTCGTCCCTCACTCACTCATTTACTCACTCATTCTTCCCTCACTCACTCTTCCCTCACTCCCTTACTGACTCACTCCTCATTCACTCCTCCCTCCCTCACTCGTCCCTCACTCACTGACTCACTCCTCCCTCACTCACTCACTGACTCACTCCTACCTCACTCATTCACTCATCCCTCACTCACACGCTGACTCACTCCTCCCTCACTCATTCACTGACTCACTCCTCTGCGGAGGGTCAGTACTGAGGGAGGGCCGCACTGTGGGAGGGTCAGTACCGAGGGAGCGCCGCACTGTGGGAGGGTCAGTACTGAGGGAGCGCCGCACTGTCGGAGGGTCAGTACCGAGGGAGTGCCGCACTGTCGGAGGGTCAGTACTGAGGGAGCCCCGCACTGTCGGAGGGTCAGTACTGAGGGAGTGCCGCACTGTCGGAGGGTCAGTACTGAGGGAGCCCCGCACTGTCGGAGGGTCAGTACTGAGGGAGTGCCGCACTGTCGGAGGGTCAGTACTGAGTGAGAGCCGCACTGTCGGAGGGTCAGTGCAGAGGGAGTGCCGCACTGTCGGGGTCAGTACTGAGGGAGTGCCGCACTGTCTGAGGGTCAGTACTGAGGGAGGTCCGCACTGTCGGAGGGTCAGTGCTGAGGGAGTGGCGTACTTTTCCCTCACTGCCTCACTTCTCATTCACTCCTCCCTCACTCACTCGTCCCTCACTCACTCATTTACTCACTCATTCTTCCCTCACTCACTCTTCCCTCACTCCCTTACTGACTCACTCCTCATTCACTCCTCCGTCCCTCACTCGTCCCTCACTCACTGACTCACTCCTCCCTCACTCACTCACTGACTCACTCCTACCTCACTCATTCACTCATCCCTCACTCACACGCTGACTCACTCCTCCCTCACTCATTCACTGACTCACTCCTCTGCGGAGGGTCAGTACTGAGGGAGGGCCGCACTGTGGGAGGGTCAGTACCGAGGGAGCGCCGCACTGTGGGAGGGTCAGTACCGAGGGAGCGCCGCACTGTCGGAGGAGTACCGAGGGAGCGCCGCACTGTGGGAGGGTCAGTACCGAGGGAGCGCCGCACTGTCGGAGGGTCAGTACCGAGGGAGCGCCGCACTGTCGGAGGGTCAGTACTGAGGGAGAGCCGCACTGTCGGAGGGTCAGTACTGAGGGAGCGCCGCACTGTCGGAGGGTCAGTACCGAGGGAGAGCCGCACTGTCGGAGGGTCAGTACCGAGGGAGCGCCGCACTGTCGGAGGGTCAGTACTGAGGGAGCGCCGCACTGTCGGAGGGTCAGTACTGAGGGAGAGCCGCACTGTCGGAGGGTCAGTACTGAGGGAGCGCCGCACTGTCGGAGGGTCAGTACTGAGGGAGAGCCGCACTGTCGGAGGGTCAGTACCGAGGGAGCGCCGCACTGTCGGAGGGTCAGTACCGAGGGAGAGCCGCACTGTCGGAGGGTCAGTACCGAGGGAGTGCCGCACTGTCGGAGGGTCAGTACTGAGGGAGTGCCGCACTGTCGGAGGGTCAGTACTGAGGGAGCGCCGCACTGTCGGGGGGTCAGTACTGAGGGAGGGCCGCACTGTCGGGGGGTCAGTACTGAGGGAGTGCCGCACTGTCTGAGGGTCAGTACTGAGGGAGGGCCGCACTATCGGTGGGTCAGTACTGAGGGAGGGCCGCACTGTCGGAGGGTCAGTACTGAGGGAGCGCCGCACTGTCGGAGGGTCAGTACTGAGGGAGAGCCGCACTGTCGGAGGGTCAGTACTGAGGGAGGGCCGCACTGTCGGAGGGTCAGTACTGAGGGAGGGCCGCACTGTCGGAGGGTCAGTGCTGAG
This sequence comes from Hemiscyllium ocellatum, assembly GCF_020745735.1. NCBI lineage: Eukaryota > Metazoa > Chordata > Chondrichthyes > Orectolobiformes > Hemiscylliidae > Hemiscyllium > Hemiscyllium ocellatum. The sequence continues at coordinate 157,514 of NW_026869246.1, read as the reverse complement.
GGAGCGCCGCACTGTCGGAGGGTCAGTACTGAGTGAGAGCCGCACTGTCGGAGGGTCAGTGCAGAGGGAGGGCCGCACTGTCTGAGGGTCAGTACTGAGGGAGGTCCGCACTGTCGGAGGGTCAGTGCTGAGGGAGTGGCGTACTTTTCCCTCACTGCCTCACTTCTCATTCACTCCTCCCTCACTCACTCGTCCCTCACTCACTCATTTACTCACTCATTCTTCCCTCACTCACTCTTCCCTCACTCCCTTACTGACTCACTCCTCATTCACTCCTCCCTCCCTCACTCGTCCCTCACTCACTGACTCACTCCTCCCTCACTCACTCACTGACTCACTCCTACCTCACTCATTCACTCATCCCTCACTCACACGCTGACTCACTCCTCCCTCACTCATTCACTGACTCACTCCTCTGCGGAGGGTCAGTACTGAGGGAGGGCCGCACTGTGGGAGGGTCAGTACCGAGGGAGCGCCGCACTGTGGGAGGGTCAGTACCGAGGGAGCGCCGCACTGTCGGAGGAGTACCGAGGGAGTGCCGCACTGTCGGAGGGTCAGTACTGAGGGAGCCCAGCACTGTCGGAGGGTCAGTACTGAGGGAGTGCCGCACTGTCGGAGGGTCAGTACTGAGGGAGCCCCGCACTGTCGGAGGGTCAGTACTGAGGGAGTGCCGCACTGTCGGAGGGTCAGTACTGAGTGAGAGCCGCACTGTCGGAGGGTCAGTGCAGAGGGAGTGCCGCACTGTCGGGGTCAGTACTGAGGGAGTGCCGCACTGTCTGAGGGTCAGTACTGAGGGAGGTCCGCACTGTCGGAGGGTCAGTGCTGAGGGAGTGGCGTACTTTTCCCTCACTGCCTCACTTCTCATTCACTCCTCCCTCACTCACTCGTCCCTCACTCACTCATTTACTCACTCATTCTTCCCTCACTCACTCTTCCCTCACTCCCTTACTGACTCACTCCTCATTCACTCCTCCGTCCCTCACTCGTCCCTCACTCACTGACTCACTCCTCCCTCACTCACTCACTGACTCACTCCTACCTCACTCATTCACTCATCCCTCACTCACACGCTGACTCACTCCTCCCTCACTCATTCACTGACTCACTCCTCTGCGGAGGGTCAGTACTGAGGGAGGGCCGCACTGTGGGAGGGTCAGTACCGAGGGAGCGCCGCACTGTGGGAGGGTCAGTACCGAGGGAGCGCCGCACTGTCGGAGGAGTACCGAGGGAGTGCCGCACTGTCGGAGGGTCAGTACTGAGGGAGCCCAGCACTGTCGGAGGGTCAGTACTGAGGGAGGGCCGCACTGTCGGAGGGTCAGTACTGAGGGAGGTCCGCACTGTCGGAGGGTCAGTGCTGAGGGAGCGCTGCACTGTCGGAGGGTCAGTACTGAGGGAGGGCCGCACTGTCGGAGGGTCAGTACTGAGTGAGAGCCGCACTGTCGGAGGGTCAGTGCAGAGGGAGGGCCGCACTGTCTGAGGGTCAGTACTGAGGGAGGTCCGCACTGTCGGAGGGTCAGTGCTGAGGGAGTGGCGTACTTTTCCCTCACTGCCTCACTTCTCATTCACTCCTCCCTCACTCACTCGTCCCTCACTCACTCATTTACTCACTCATTCTTCCCTCACTCACTCTTCCCTCACTCCCTTACTGACTCACTCCTCATTCACTCCTCCCTCCCTCACTCGTCCCTCACTCACTGACTCACTCCTCCCTCACTCACTCACTGACTCACTCCTACCTCACTCATTCACTCATCCCTCACTCACACGCTGACTCACTCCTCCCTCACTCATTCACTGACTCACTCCTCTGCGGAGGGTCAGTACTGAGGGAGGGCCGCACTGTGGGAGGGTCAGTACCGAGGGAGCGCCGCACTGTGGGAGGGTCAGTACTGAGGGAGCGCCGCACTGTCGGAGGGTCAGTACCGAGGGAGTGCCGCACTGTCGGAGGGTCAGTACTGAGGGAGCCCCGCACTGTCGGAGGGTCAGTACTGAGGGAGTGCCGCACTGTCGGAGGGTCAGTACTGAGGGAGCGCCGCACTGTCGGAGGGTCAGTACTGAGGGAGGGCCGCACTATCGGAGGGTCAGTACTGAGGGAGGGCCGCACTGTCGGAGGGTCAGTACTGAGGGAGCGCCGCACTGTCGGAGGGTCAGTACTGAGGGAGAGCCGCACTGTCGGAGGGTCAGTACTGAGGGAGGGCCGCACTGTCGGAGGGTCAGTACTGAGGGAGGGCCGCACTGTCGGAGGGTCAGTACTGAGGGAGGGCCGCACTGTCGGAGGGTCAGTGCTGAGGGAGCGCCGCACTTTCGGAAGGTCAGTACGGAGGGAGTGCCGCACTGTCGGAGGGTCAGTACTGAGGGAGCCCAGCACTGTCGGAGGGTCAGTACTGAGGGAGGGCCGCACTGTCGGAGGGTCAGTACTGAGGGAGGTCCGCACTGTCGGAGGGTCAGTGCTGAGGGAGCGCTGCACTGTCGGAGGGTCAGTACTGAGGGAGGGCCGCACTGTCGGAGGGTCAGTACTGAGTGAGAGCCGCACTGTCGGAGGGTCAGTGCAGAGGGAGGGCCGCACTGTCTGAGGGTCAGTACTGAGGGAGGTCCGCACTGTCGGAGGGTCAGTGCTGAGGGAGTGGCGTACTTTTCCCTCACTGCCTCACTTCTCATTCACTCCTCCCTCACTCACTCGTCCCTCACTCACTCATTTACTCACTCATTCTTCCCTCACTCACTCTTCCCTCACTCCCTTACTGACTCACTCCTCATTCACTCCTCCCTCCCTCACTCGTCCCTCACTCACTGACTCACTCCTCCCTCACTCACTCACTGACTCACTCCTACCTCACTCATTCACTCATCCCTCACTCACACGCTGACTCACTCCTCCCTCACTCATTCACTGACTCACTCCTCTGCGGAGGGTCAGTACTGAGGGAGGGCCGCACTGTGGGAGGGTCAGTACCGAGGGAGCGCCGCACTGTGGGAGGGTCAGTACTGAGGGAGCGCCGCACTGTCGGAGGGTCAGTACCGAGGGAGTGCCGCACTGTCGGAGGGTCAGTACTGAGGGAGCCCCGCACTGTCGGAGGGTCAGTACTGAGGGAGCCCCGCACTGTCGGAGGGTCAGTACTGAGGGAGTGCCGCACTGTCGGAGGGTCAGTACTGAGTGAGAGCCGCACTGTCGGAGGGTCAGTGCAGAGGGAGTGCCGCACTGTCGGGGTCAGTACTGAGGGAGTGCCGCACTGTCTGAGGGTCAGTACTGAGGGAGGTCCGCACTGTCGGAGGGTCAGTGCTGAGGGAGTGGCGTACTTTTCCCTCACTGCCTCACTTCTCATTCACTCCTCCCTCACTCACTCGTCCCTCACTCACTCATTTACTCACTCATTCTTCCCTCACTCACTCTTCCCTCACTCCCTTACTGACTCACTCCTCATTCACTCCTCCGTCCCTCACTCGTCCCTCACTCACTGACTCACTCCTCCCTCACTCACTCACTGACTCACTCCTACCTCACTCATTCACTCATCCCTCACTCACACGCTGACTCACTCCTCCCTCACTCATTCACTGACTCACTCCTCTGCGGAGGGTCAGTACTGAGGGAGGGCCGCACTGTGGGAGGGTCAGTACCGAGGGAGCGCCGCACTGTGGGAGGGTCAGTACCGAGGGAGCGCCGCACTGTCGGAGGAGTACCGAGGGAGCGCCGCACTGTGGGAGGGTCAGTACCGAGGGAGCGCCGCACTGTCGGAGGGTCAGTACCGAGGGAGCGCCGCACTGTCGGAGGGTCAGTACCGAGGGAGCGCCGCACTGTCGGAGGGTCAGTACTGAGGGAGAGCCGCACTGTCGGAGGGTCAGTACTGAGGGAGCGCCGCACTGTCGGAGGGTCAGTACTGAGGGAGAGCCGCACTGTCGGAGGGTCAGTACCGAGGGAGCGCCGCACTGTCGGAGGGTCAGTACCGAGGGAGAGCCGCACTGTCGGAGGGTCAGTACCGAGGGAGTGCCGCACTGTCGGAGGGTCAGTACTGAGGGAGCGCCGCACTGTCGGAGGGTCAGTACTGAGGGAGCGCCGCACTGTCGGGGGGTCAGTACTGAGGGAGGGCCGCACTATCGGAGGGTCAGTACTGAGGGAGGGCCGCACTGTCGGAGGGTCAGTACTGAGGGAGCGCCGCACTGTCGGAGGGTCAGTACTGAGGGAGAGCCGCACTGTCGGAGGGTCAGTACTGAGGGAGGGCCGCACTGTCGGAGGGTCAGTACTGAGGGAGGGCCGCACTGTCGGAGGGTCAGTACTGAGGGAGGGCCGCACTGTCGGAGGGTCAGTGCTGAGGGAGCGCCGCACTGTCGGAAGGTCAGTACGGAGGGAGTGCCGCACTGTCGGAGGGTCAGTACTGAGGGAGCCCAGCACTGTCGGAGGGTCAGTACTGAGGGAGGGCCGCACTGTCGGAGGGTCAGTACTGAGGGAGGTCCGCACTGTCGGAGGGTCAGTGCTGAGGGAGCGCTGCACTGTCGAGGGTCAGTACTGAGGGAGGGCCGCACTGTCGGAGGGTCAGTACTGAGTGAGAGCCGCACTGTCGGAGGGTCAGTGCAGAGGGAGGGCCGCACTGTCTGAGGGTCAGTACTGAGGGAGGTCCGCACTGTCGGAGGGTCAGTGCTGAGGGAGTGGCGTACTTTTCCCTCACTGCCTCACTTCTCATTCACTCCTCCCTCACTCACTCGTCCCTCACTCACTCATTTACTCACTCATTCTTCCCTCACTCACTCTTCCCTCACTCCCTTACTGACTCACTCCTCATTCACTCCTCCCTCCCTCACTCGTCCCTCACTCACTGACTCACTCCTCCCTCACTCACTCACTGACTCACTCCTACCTCACTCATTCACTCATCCCTCACTCACACGCTGACTCACTCCTCCCTCACTCATTCACTGACTCACTCCTCTGCGGAGGGTCAGTACTGAGGGAGGGCCGCACTGTGGGAGGGTCAGTACCGAGGGAGCGCCGCACTGTGGGAGGGTCAGTACTGAGGGAGCGCCGCACTGTCGGAGGGTCAGTACCGAGGGAGTGCCGCACTGTCGGAGGGTCAGTACTGAGGGAGCCCCGCACTGTCGGAGGGTCAGTACTGAGGGAGTGCCGCACTGTCGGAGGGTCAGTACTGAGGGAGCGCCGCACTGTCGGAGGGTCAGTACGGAGGGAGGGCCGCACTGTCGGAGGGTCAGTACTGAGGGAGAGCCGCACTGTCGGAGGGTCAGTACTGAGGGAGGGCCGCACTGTCGGAGGGTCAGTACTGAGGGAGAGCCGCACTGTCGGAGGGTCAGTACTGAGGGAGCGCCGCACTGTCGGAGGGTCAGTACTGAGGGAGTGCCGCACTGTCGGAGGGTCAGTACTGAGGGAGGGCCGCACTGTCGGAGGGTCAGTACTGAGGGAGGGCCGCACTGTCGGAGGGTCAGTACTGAGGGAGTGCCGCACTGTCGGAGGGTCAGTACTGAGGGAGCGCCGCACTGTCGGAGGGTCAGTACTGAGGGAGCGTTGTTCTTCCTGCAGATCCCTCACTTGTCACCTCGATTGCTCCCTCTCCCTTCTCCCACACGGTCTGTCTCTCTCTCTCGCTCTCTCTCGCTCTCTGTCCCACTGCTCTGCGACTCTCTAGTGCCCTCTCTCCTCCTGAACTCCTTGAGCAGTTGGCACTGCCCTGCGTATCACTGTCTAGTGTGAATCACTCTCTCTCTCTCTCGCTCTCTCTCTCGCTCTCTTCCCACACATCTCCCGGCTCCCTCAAACAAAACTATCGGAGTTCACCACAGCAGCTTGGCACAGTTTGACGAGTCGCTGTGGCGAGGCAGCGGGCAGAGGAACACAGCAAAGGGAGCAGGAGTACATCACTCACCCAGGCGCAGACGGGGCACCGGAGATGGCACTGTGAACGATCCCCGTGCCCTCCCGAACGCACAGCGTCTCTCCGACAAACACTCCCTGTCACTGAGGTAAGGGATTTCACACTGACCTTCCAGCCGGCAACGTGGGGAGATGGGCTCCCAACGAGCCGGCCACTCAGCGACATCCGAAAGCTCCCTCTACACTCTCCCCCCGTCAAACCACTCCCAGGACAGGGACAGCACGGGGTTAGTTACAGAGTAAAGCTCCCTCTACACTCTCTCCCGTCAAACACTCCCAGGACAGGGACAGCACGGGGTTAGATACAGAGTAAAGCTCCCTCTACACTGTCCCCATCAAACACTCCCAGGACAGGGACAGTACAGGGTTAGATACAGAGTAAAGCTCTCTCTACACTGTCCCCCATCAAACCCTCCCAGGGACAGGGACAGCACGGGGTTAGATACAGAGTAAAGCTCCCTCTACACTGTCCCCCGTCAAACACTCCCAGGACAGGGACAGCACGGGGTTAGATACAGAGTAAAACTCCCTCTACATTGTCCCCCATCAAACACTCCCAGGACAGGGACAGCACGGGGTTAGATACAGAGTAAAGCTCCCTCTACACTGCCAGGGTCAGTAACGTTGGGATCCAGTTGTGTCGGAGAGTGGGTTGTGATCAGAATGTAATAATATCTGGAATAAGAGGCGTCCATTCAGCCCGTCGGCCTTGTTCCGCCATTGAATCCTATCCCAAGGCTGACCTGATCCTGCTCAGAGCAGAGCTTTGCCATCCCACCTCCCACCGCCCTCCGACTCATTCCGAAACCATCATCTTCCTGTCCCTCTTGAAGTTAATTTAATGTTCCGACAGCAAACGCACCGTGAGGGAGAGAATTCCACAGATTGGTGGCACTTTGACAGGCATTTGTGGTCGAGGGTCATCATGACAATCTTCGATGGGTGGTATTGAACCTTCCTCGAGGTTATCCCACATCAAGAGGCCAACACCTTCCGTGTGCTGTCTGGAACCCCATTCCCATCTGACGTATCTCAGTGCACCCAACTCACTCTCCAACACCACGTTCAATATGGCAACTAGATCCGGACAGGATACACCATCACAGGGTCAGTGCTGAGGGAGCCCCGCACTGTCGGAGGGTCAGTACTGAGGGAGTGCCGCACTGTCGGAGGGTCAGTACTGAGGGAGGGCCGCACTGTCGGAGGGTCAGTGCTGAGGGAGCCGCTCACTGTCGGAGGGTCAGTACTGAGGGAGCGCCGCACTGTCGGAGGGTCAGTGCTGAGGGAGCGCCGCACTGTCGGAGGGTCAGTGCTGAGGGAGCCGCGCACTGTCGGAGGGTCAGTACTGAGGGAGTGCCGCACTGTCGGAGGGTCAGTACTGAAGGAGTGCCGCACTGTCGGAGGGTCAGTACTGAGGGAGCCCCGCACTGTCGGAGGGTCAGTACTGAGGGAGTGACGCAGTGTCGGAGGGTCAGTACTGAGGGAGCCCCGCACTGTCCGAGGGTCAGTACTGAGGGAGTGACGCAGTGTCGGAGGGTCAGTACTGAGGGAGCGCCGCACTGTCGGAGGGTCAGTACTGAGGGAGTGCCGCACTGTCGGAGGGTCAGTACTGAGGGAGGGCCGCACTGTCAGAGGGACAGTACTGAGGGAGGGCCGCACTGTCGGAGGGTCAGTACTGAGGGATGTGCCGCACTGTCAGAGGATCAGTACTGAGGGAGTGCCGCACTGTCAGAGGGTCAGTACTGAGGGAGCCCCGCACCGTCGGAGGGTCAGTACTGAGGGAGCGCCGCACTGTCGGAGGGTCAGTACTGAGGGAGGGCCGCACTGTCAGAGGGTCAGTACTGAGGGAGGGCCGCACTGTCAGAGGGTCAGTACTGAGGGAGGGCCGCACTGTCAGAGGGTCAGTACTGAGGGAGGGCCGCACTGTCAGGGAATGCTGGTCTCTGAGTGGAATATCTCGCCAGCTGCCAAGTGTCTGGTATTGAGACCGGCTGTAGTGCGGTGAGGTTTCGACAAGAGATAAATTGTGTTAGAGGATTCTGTAGCCCGAGGTACAGACAGACGTTTCCGTGGCCAGCAGAAGAGAAAAGCAGAATGGTGTGTTGTTTCCCTGGTGCCTGGATCAAGGATGTTTCAGAGAGGGTGCAGAGTGTTCTCACGGGGGAGAGGGACCAGCGGGAGGTCATTGTCCACCAACGATATAGGAAGGGAAAGGGTTTGGACTCTGAAGGGAGATTACAGAGAGTTAGGCAGCAATTTACAAAAGAGGTCCTCAAGAGTAGCAATATCTGGATTACTCCCAGTGCTCCGAGCCAGTGAGGGCAGGAATAGGAGGATCGAGCAGATGAATGCATGGCTGAGGAGCTGGTGTATGGGAGAAGGATTCACATTTTTGGATCATCGGAATCTCTTTTGGGGCAGAAGTGACCTGTACAAGAAGGACGGATTGCGCCGAAATTGGAAGGGGACGAATATACTGGCAGGGAAATCTGCTAGAGTTGCTCAGGAGGATTTAAACTAGTAAGGTGGGGGGGCGTGGGGTGGTCCCAGGGAGATAGTGAGGAAAGAGATCGATCTGAGATGGGTACAGCTGAGAACAGAAGCGAGTCAAACAGTCAGGGCCGGCAGGGACGAGGTAGGACTGATAAATTAAACGGCATTTATTTCAGTGCAAGGGGCCTAACAGGGAAGGCCGATGAGTTCAGGGCACGGTTGGGAACATGGGACTGGGATATCAAAGCAATTACTGAGACCTGCCTCAGGGATGGGCAGGACAGGCAGCTGAATGTTCCGGGATACAAAATGCTACGGGAAGGACAGACAGGGAGATTGATGGATTCCTGTCGTCTGGAGGAATTCAGGGCTACGGGGAGAACGCTGGTAAGTGGAGTTGAATTGCCCATCCAGTCATGATTGAATGGCGGAGTGGACTCGATGGGCCAAGTGGCCTTACATCCACTCCTGTGACTTATGGAGGCAAGAGAGGAGGGGGAGTGGGGTTTTTCGATAGCATTACAGCTGCGCTGAGGGAGGATATTCCCAGAAATACATCCAGGGAAGTTATTTGGGGGGAGCTGAGAAATGAGAAAGGGATGATCACCTTGTTGGGATTGTATTAGAGACTCGCCCCCCCCCCCCCCCCCCCCCCCCACCCAATCGTCATGGAGTCAGGGAGTCACACAGCAAAGAAACAGGCCGCCCGGCCTAACCAGCCCAAAATCCCCAGGCTCAACGAGCCCCAACCAGGCCTGTTCCGGGCCCATATCCCTCCCAACCCTTTACAACTCCCGTCCATGTCCAAATGTGGTCACTGCACCTCCACCCACCATTCGCTCTCAGCAAAGTCATTCCACACAGGAACCCACCCCCTGTCCGAAAGAAATCGCCTCTCCAGAGAGAACAGCTCTCCCTCCATGACGGAAGTGGACGCGCGCGCGTGTGTGTGCCGAAACGCAGGAGATGGGCACGTTCCTCAGGGAATATTTCCCCTCTGCGTTTACCGGGGAGAAAGATGTCAAGACTTGAGGAAGTCAGTGGCTATACCTTGGGGACACTCTCCATACCAGAGGAGGAGGAGGGGGTTGGATGGATTGGAATGTGTGAAGGTGGATAAATCCCCCGGTCCTGACCAGACGTACCCAAGCACCCTGCAACAGGGGAGAGACGGAACTGCGGTGGACCCAGCAGATCATTTTAGATCAGATTCCCAACAAAATGGAAACAGGCCCTTGGGCCCAACAAGACCATCCTAAGAGTGACCCACCCAGACGCATTCCTCTACCTTATACTATGGGGTAATTTAGCATGGCCAATCCACCCTAACCTGCACATCCCTGAGCACTATGGGTAATTTAGCATGGCCAATCCACCCTAACCTGCACATCCCTGAGCACTATGGGTAATGTAGCATGGCCAATCCACCCTAACCTACACATCCCTGAGCACTATGGGTAATTTAGCATGGCCAATCCACCCTAACCTGCACATCCCTGGGCACTATGGGTAATTTAGCATGGCCAATCCACCCTAACCTGCACATCCCTGAGCACTATGGGTAATTTAGCATGGCCAATCCACCCTAACCTGCACATCCCTGAGCACTATGGGTAATTTAGCATGGCCAATCCACCCTAACCTGCACATCCCTGAGCACTATGGGTAATTTAGCATGGCCAATCCACCCTAACCTGCACATCCCTAAGCACTATGGGTAATTTAGCATGGCCAATCCACCCTAACCTGCACATCCCTAAGCACTATGGGTAATTTAGCACGGCCAATTCACCCTAACCTGCACATCCCTAAGCACTATGGGTAATTTAGCACGGCCAATCCACCCTAACCTGCACATCCCTGAGCATTATGGGTAATTTAGCATGGCCAATCCACCCTAACCTGCACATCCCTGAGCACTATGGGGTAATTTAGCATGGCCAATCCACCCTAAACTACACATCCCTGGGCACTATGGGTAATTTAGCATGGCCAATCCACCCTAACCTGTACATCCCGGGGCATTATGGGTAATTTAGCATGGCCAATCCACCCTCACCTACACATCCCTGGGCACTATGGGGTAATTTAGCATGGCCAATCCACCCTAACCTACACATCCCTGGGCACTATGGGTAATTCAGCATGGCCAATCCGTCCTAACCTGCACATCCCTGGGCACTATGGGTAATTCAGCATGGCCAATCCACCCTAACCTACACATCCCTGAGCACTATCGGTAATTTAGCATGGCCAATCCACCCTCACCTACACATCCCTGGGCACTATGGGTAATTTAGCATGGCCAATCCACCCTAACCTACACATCCCTGAGCACTATGGGGTAATTTAGCATGGCCAACCCACCCTAACCTACACATCCCTGAACACTATGGGTAATTTAGCATGGCCAATCCACCCTAACCTACACATCCCTGAGCACTATGGGGTAATTTAGCATGGCCAATCCACCCTAACCTACACATCCTTGAGCACTATGGGTAATTTAGCATGGCCAATCCACCCTAACCTACACATCCCTGAGCACTATGGCTAATTTAGCATGGCCAATCCACCCTAACCTACACATCCCTGAACACTATGGGTAATTTAGCATGGCCAATCCACCCTAACCTGCACATCCCTGAACTCTATGGGTAATTTAGCATGGCCAATCCACCCTAACCTGCACATCCCTGAACACTATGGGTAATTTAGCATGGCCAATCCACCCTAACCTGCACATCCCTGAACACTATGGGTAATTTAGCATGGCCAATCCACCCTAACCTGCACATCCCTGGGCACTATGGGTAATTTAGCATGGCCAATCCACCCTAACCTGCACATCCCTGAGCGCTATGGGTAATTTAGCATGGCCAATCCACCCTAACCTACACATCCCTGGGCACTATGGGTAATTTAGCATGGCCAATCCACCCTAACCTACACATCCCTGGGCACTATGGGTAATTTAGCATGGCCAATCCACCCTAACCTACACATCCCTGAACACTATGGGTAATTTAGCATGGCCAATCCACCCTAACCTGCACATCCCTGGGCACTATGGCTAATTTAGCATGCCCAATCCACCCTAACCTGCACATACCTGAGCGCTATGGGTAATTTAGCATGGCCAATCCACCCTAACCTACACATCCCTGGGCACTATGGGTAATTTAGCATGGCCAATCCACCCTAACCTACACATCCCTGGGCACTATGGGTAATTTAGCATGGCCAATCCACCCTAACCTACACATCCCTGGGCACTATGGGTAATTTAGCATGGCCAATCCACCCTAACCTGCACATCCCTGAGCACTATGGGTAATTTAGCATGGCCAATCCACCCTAACCTACACATCCCTGAACACTATGGGTAATTTAGCATGGCCAATCCACCCTAACCTACACATCCCTGAGCACTATGGGTAATTTAGCATGGCCAATCCACCCTAACCTACACATCCCTGGGCACTATGGGTAATTTAGCATGGCCAATCCACCCTAACCTGCACATCCCTGGGCACTATGGCTAATTTAGCATGCCCAATCCACCCTAACCTGCACATACCTGAGCGCTATGGGTAATTTAGCATGGCCAATCCACCCTAACCTACACATCCCTGGGCACTATGGGTAATTTAGCATGGCCAATCCACCCTAACCTACACATCCCTGGGCACTATGGGTAATTTAGCATGGCCAATCCACCCTAACCTGCACATCCCTGAACACTATGGGTAATTTAGCATGGCCAATCCACCCTAACCTACACATCCCTGGGCACTATGGGTAATTTAGCATGGCCAATCCACCCTAACCTACACATCCCTGGGCACTATGGGTAATTTAGCATGGCCAATCCACCCTAACCTGCACATCCCTGAACACTATGGGTAATTTAGCATGGTCAATCCACCCTAACCTACACATCCCTGAACACTATGGGTAATTTAGCATGGCCAATCCACCCTAACCTACACATCCCTGAGCACTATGGGTAATTTAGCATGGCCAATCCACCCTAACCTACACATCCCTGAGCACTATGGGTAATTTAGCATGGCCAATCCACCCTAACCTACACATCCCTGGGCACTATGGGTAATTTAGCATGGCCAATCCACCCTAACCTGCACATCCCTGGGCACTATGGCTAATTTAGCATGCCCAATCCACCCTAACCTGCACATACCTGAGCGCTATGGGTAATTTAGCATGGCCAATCCACCCTAACCTACACATCCCTGGGCACTATGGGTAATTTAGCATGGCCAATCCACCCTAACCTACACATCCCTGGGCACTATGGGTAATTTAGCATGGCCAATCCACCCTAACCTGCACATCCCTGAACACTATGGGTAATTTAGCATGGCCAATCCACCCTAACCTACACATCCCTGGGCACTATGGGTAATTTAGCATGGCCAATCCACCCTAACCTACACATCCCTGGGCACTATGGGTAATTTAGCATGGCCAATCCACCCTAACCTGCACATCCCTGAACACTATGGGTAATTTAGCATGGTCAATCCACCCTAACCTACACATCCCTGGGCACTATGGGTAATTTAGCATGGCCAATCCACCCTAACCTACACATCCCTGGGCACTATGGGTAATTTAGCACGGCCAATCCACCCTAACCTACACATCCCTGGGCACTATGGGTAATTTAGCATGGCCAATCCACCCTAACCTACACATCCCTGGGCACTATGGGTAATTTAGCATGGCCAATCCACCCTAACCTACACATCCCTGGGCACTATGGGTAATTTAGCATGGCCAATCCACCCTAACCTACACATCCCTGAGCACTATGGGTAATTTAGCATGGCCAATCCACCCTAACCTGCACATCCCTGAGCACTATGGGTAATTTAGCATGGCCAATTACTGCACGTGTCTGGACTGCGGGAGAAAACCCCACGCAGACACAGGGAGAATGTGCAAACTCCCACACAGACAGTCGCCCCGAGGCTGGGATCGAACCCGGGTCCCCGGTACCGTGAGGCAGCGGTGCTAACCGCCGAGCTAGCGTCATTGTTAACCATGGGCGAGACCCCGGAAGAGTGGAGGGAAGCGAATGTTGTGACATCCTTCAAGGAGAGCTATGTAGGAAAGCCTGGGAACGATAGACCAGCCAGCCTCACCTCGGTGGTGGGGTCAGTCACTGAAGAAGCTTCTGAGGGCTAAGATATCCCTGAATTTGGAAAGACAGGGTTTGGTTGGGAATAGTCAACGTGGCTTTGTGTGTGGGAGATCATGCCTCACAAACACCTCAGAGTTCTTTGAGGTCGTGACCAGGAAGGGCAGGGCGGTAGATGTCATCGATATGGATTTCAGACAGGCCTTTGATATTGCTGAAAAGGTGTTGCTGGAAAAGCGCAGCAGGTCAGGCAGCATCCAAGGAACAGGGAATTCGACATTTCAGGCATAAGCCCTTCATCAGGAATGAGGAGAGTGTATCCAGCAGGCTAAGCTAAAAGGTAGGGAGGCCTTTGATATTGTAAGGTGCTCTGGAAGGTTAGATCGTATGGAATCCATAGGGTGCTGGTAAATTGGCGACACGATTGGCTTGATGGGAGGGAGCAGAGGGTAACAGTGGAAGGATGCTTCTCGGACTGGAGGCCTGGGACTCGTGGAGTGTCTCTGGGGTCAGTGCTGGGCCCATTGCTGTTTGTTATCGACATCAATGATTTGGATGGGAATGTACAAGGGACGATTAGTAAGTTTGCAGAAGACATTGAAGTAGCCGTTATCGTGGACAGTGAGGAAGGTTGTCAGAAACTGCAGCAGGACCTTGATCGGCCGAGAAATGGCAAATGGAGATTAATGTAGCTGAGTGTGAGGTGCTGCACTTTGGAAAGTCAAGTCAAGGTAGGAGTTCCACAGTGAATGGGAGAGCATTAAGGAGTTTAGTGGAACAGAGGGACCTTGCAGTTCAGCTGCACGGTTCTCTGAAAGTGGAGTCCCAGGTAGACAGGGCAGTGAAGGCGGCTTTTGGCACGTTGGCCTCCATCAGTTAGGGCACTGAATAAAGACGTTGGGAAGTTACATTGCAGTACTACGGGACGTTGGTGAGGCCAAACTTGGAGTATTGTGTTCACTGTGGGTCACCTTGCTATAGGAAGGATGTTATTAAACTGGGAAGAGTGTGTAATAAATTTACAAGGATGTGGACAGGACTGAAGGGACTGAGTTATTGGGAGAGGTTGGACAAGCTAGGACTATTTTCTTCAGAGTGTAGGAGACTGAGGGGGTACATTATAGAGCTATAAGATCATGAGAGACATGGATAGGGTGAGTGCACTCAGTCTTTTTCCCAGGGTTTGGGAATCAAGGAATAGAGGGCAGAGGGGAAGGAATCAAAGGGAACCTGAGGGGTAACTCTTTTACACAGAGGGTGGGATGGTTATGGAATGAGCTGCCAGAGGAAGTGGTTGAGGCAGGTACATTAACAACATTGGAGGAGGGGTTGTTTTTCAGACTGGAGGCCTGTGACCAGTGGAGTGCCACAAGGATCGGTGCTGGGCCCTCTACTTTTTGTCATTTACATAAATGATTTGGATGTGAGCATATGAGGTACAGTTAGTAAGTTTGCAGATGACCCCAAAATTGGAGGTGTAGTGGACAGCGAAGAGGGTTACCTCAGATTACAGCGGGATCTTGATTAGATAGCCTAATGGGCTGAGAAGTGACAGATGGAGTTTAATTCAGATAAATGCGAGGTGCTGCATTTTGGGAAAGCAAATCTTAGCAGGACTTATCCACTTAATGGTAAGGTCCTGGGGAGTGTTGCTGAACAAAGAGACCTTGGAGTGCAGGTTCATAGCTCCTTGAAAGTGGAGTCGCAGGTAGATAGGATAGTGAAGGCAGCGTTTGGTATGCTTTCCTTTATTGGTCAGAGTATTGAGTACAGGAGTTGGGAGGTCAGGTTGCGGCTGTACAGGACATTGGTTAGGCCACTGTTGGAATATCGCGTGCAATTCTGGTCTCCTTCCTATCGGAAAGATGTTGTGAAACTTGAAAGGGGTTCAGAAAAGATTTACAAGGATGTTGCCAGGGTTGGAGGGTCTGAGCTACAGGGAGAGGCTGAACAGGCTGGGGCTGTTTTCCCTGGAGCGTCGGAGGCTGAGGGGTGACCTTATAGAGGTTTATAAAATCATGAGGGACATGGATAGGATAAATAGACAAAGTGTTTTCCCTGGGGTGGGGGAGTCCAGAACTAGAGGGGCATAGGTTTAGGGTGAGAGGGGAAAGATATAAAAGGGACTTAAGGGGCAACTTTTTCACCCAGAGGGTGGTACGTGTATGGAATGAGCTGCCAGAGGAAGTGGTGGAGGCTGGTACAATTACAGCATTTAAGAGGCATCTGGATGGGTATATGAATAGGAAGGGTTTGGGGGGATATGGGCCGGGTGCTGGCAGGTGGGACTAGATTGGGTTGGGATATCTGGTCGGTATGGACTTGGGCCGAAGGGTCTGTTTCAATACTTTGCATGTCTTTGACTATACACGGAGGGCCGCACTGTTGGAGGGTCAGTACTGAGGGAGCCCCGCACTGTCGGAGGGTCAGAACTGAGGGAGCGCCGCACTGTCGGAGGGTCAGTACTGAGGGAGTGCCACACTGTCGGAGGGTCAGTACTGAGGGAGTGCCGCACTGTCGGTGCGTCAGTACTGAGGCAGGGCCGCACTGTCGGAGGGTCAGTACTGAGGGAGGGCCGCACTGTCAGAGGGTCAGTACTGAGGGAGCCCCGCACTGTCGGAGGGTCAGTACTGAGGGAGTGCCACACTGTCGGAGGGTCAGTACTGAGGGAGTGCCGCACTGTCGGTGCGTCAGTACTGAGGGAGGGCCGCACTGTCGGAGGGTCAGTACTGAGGGAGCGCCGCACTGTCAGAGGGTCAGTACTGAGGGAGCGCCGCACTGTCAGAGAGTCAGTACAGAGGGAGCGCCGCACTGTCGGAGGGTCAGTACTGAGGGAGTGCCGCACTGTCGGAGGGTCAGTACTGAGGGAGCGCCGCACTGTCGGAGGGTCAGTACTGAGGGAGTGCCGCACTGTCGGAGGGTCAGTGCTGAGGGAGGGCCGCACTGTCGGAGGGTCAGTACTGAGGGAGGGCCGCACTGTCGGAGGGTCAGTACTGAGGGAGGGCCGCACTGTCGGAGGGTCAGTACTGAGGGAGGGCCGCACTGTCGGAGGGTCAGTACTGAGGGAGTGCCGCACTGTCGGAGGGTCAGTACTGAGGGAGTGCCGCACTGTCGGAGGGTCAGTACTGAGGGAGCGCCGCACTGTCGGAGGGTCAGTACTGAGGGAGCGCCGCACTGTCGGAGGGTCAGTACTGAGGGAGCGCCGCACTGTCGGAGGGTCAGTACTGAGGGAGCGCCGCACTGTCGGAGGGTCAGTACTGAGGGAGGGCCGCACTGTCGGAGGGTCAGTACTGAGGGAGGGCCGCACTGTCGGAGGGTCAGTACTGAGGGAGGGCCGCACTGTCGGAGGGTCAGTACTGAGGGAGTGCCGCACTGTCGGAGGGTCAGTGCTGAGGGAGGGCCGCACTGTCGGAGGGTCAGTACTGAGGGAGGGCCGCACTGTCGGAGGGTCAGTACTGAGGGAGCCCCGCACTGTCGGAGGGTCAGTACTGAGGGAGGGCCGCACTGTCGGAGGGTCAGTACTGAGGGAGCGCCGCACTGTCGGAGGGTCAGTACTGAGGGAGCGCCGCACTGTCGGAGGGTCAGTACTGAGGGAGGGCCGCACTGTCGGAGGGTCAGTACTGAGGGAGCGCCGCACTGTCGGAGGGTCAGTGCTGAGGGAGCGCCGCACTGTCGGAGGGTCAGTACTGAGGGAGGGCCGCACTGTCGGAGGGTCAGTACTGAGGGAGTGCCGCACTGTCGGAGGGTCAGTGCTGAGGGAGGGCCGCACTGTCGGAGGGTCAGTACTGAGGGAGGGCCGCACTGTCGGAGGATCAGTACTGAGGGAGCCCCGCACTGTCGGAGGGTCAGTACTGAGGGAGGGCCGCACTGTCGGAGGGTCAGTACTGAGGGAGCTCCGCACTGTCGGAGGGTCAGTACTGAGGGAGTGCCGCACTGTCGGAGGGTCAGTGCTGAGGGAGGGCCGCACTGTCGGAGGATCAGTACTGAGGGAGCGCCGCACTGTCGTTGTTTTCCCCTCTCCCTCTATCTCTCCATCTCTGTCTTTCTCTCGTTCTCTGCCCCCTCTCTCTCCCCCTCCTTTTCACCCTCTCGCTATTTCATGTCTATCTCTCCCCGTCCCTCTCCCTCTCCTTTCCTAACTCTCCCTCTTTCTCTCTCTCTCCACCATTTCTCTGTGTGTCTCTCTCCTTCTCTCCCCCTCTTTTCTCCCTCTCCGTCTCTTTCTCTCTCTCCCCCGTCTCTGTGTCTCTCTCCCTCCCTTTCTTCATCTCTCTCTCCCTCTTTCTCTCCCCCTGCCTTTCTCTCTCTGTCTTTCTCTCTCCCCGTCTCTCTTTCTCTGTGTCTTCCCCCCTCCTTTTCTCTCTCTCTCTCCCTCTCTCTCTCTGTCTATCTCTTCCTGTCCTTTTCACCCTCTCCCTGTGTGTCTCTCTCTGCCTGTACCCCTCCTTTTCTCTCTCTCTCTGTCTCTCTGTTTGTCCTTTTCACCCTCTCCCCATCTCTCTCTCTCTCCTTCTCTCTCTCTCTCTCTCTGTCTCTCCCTGTCCTTTTCACCCTCTCCCCGTCTCTCTCTCTCTCTCTCTCTCTCTGTCTCTGGCCCTCCTTTTCTCTCTCTCCTCCTCCCTCTCTCTCTGTCTCTCCCTGTCCTTTTCACCCTCTCTCTCTCTCTCCCCCTCCCTCTCTCTGTCTCTGGCCCTCTGTTTCTCGGTCTCCCTCCGCACTTCCGTCTCGGTGAATTCCCCATCAGTTCCCAATCTTGCTCGCTCCCCCACTTGGATCACGAGCCGTGTTCCTTCCCCACAGCCACCCTCGTCTGTGCTGCTGAGACTTCTCCCAGTCAGAATCGCAAATAAATCTCCCTTTGTTGTTGAGAACAGCAGCAGCCTTTGTGGGGCGGATTTGAAAATCAGTTCAGTCGGAAAGGCTGGAACAGCAGGCGTACTGATTTGTAAAGCGGACAGCGAGAGAGAGAGAGGGGGAGAAGGGGACAGCGAGAGACAGAGAGAGAGACAGAGAGAGGCAGCACAAAAGAATTCATTAATATGCTGCTATCAGCAACTCAATTATCCCTCGGTTGGGGTTTGAGATACGAAGGCATTTGTGACTAGAACAGATACACACACACTCTCACACTCATACACACACACACTCTCACACAAATACATATACACACACACACACTCACACTCACTCTCATACACACACACACTCACACACAAATACATATACACACACACACACAAATACAGATACACACACACACACACAAATACATATGCACACACACACACTCACACTCACTCTCATACACACACACACTCACACACAAATACATATACACACACACACACACAAATACAGATACACACACACACACACACAAATACATATGCACACACACACTCACACTCACTCTCATACACACACACACTCTCACACAAATACATATACACACACACACACACTCACTCATACACACACACACTCTCACACGCACAAATTCATGTATACACATACTCACACACAAACTCACACACACACAAATACATATGCACACACATACACTCACACACACCCACGCACACACTCACTCAATCACACTCACACCATCACAATCTTACCCTCACACTCACTCTCACACAATTACACTCACACAATCACACACACTCACACTCTCACACAAATACATATACACACACACTCTCACATGCACAAATTCATGTATACATACACTCACACAGACACACACAAATACGTATACATAAATACACAATCACACTCACACAAACACACACACTCACACTCTCTCACTCACACACACTCACTCATACACATTCTCTCACACACACTCACAGACACACTCATACTCTCACACAATCACACTCACACACACACTCACTCATACACACATATACACACTCACACACATACACATTCTCGCACACACACTCACAGACACACTCATACTCTCACACAATCACACTCACACTCACTCGCACACAATCACACTCACACAAACACAGACTCACACACATACATATACACACTCTCTCACACACATACATACACACTATCTCACTCAGTCTGTCTCACACACAAATACATATACTCACTCACACTCACATATACACACAACACACAAATTCATGAACACACACACACACTCGCACACACACAAATACATATACACACACACACACACTCACATTCACACACGCACACACACTCAATCACACTCACACCATCACACACACACACACACACACACAAATACATAAACGCACACACACAGAAATATATATTCACACACATACTCACACACACATACACACTCACACTCGCACGAATACATATACACACTCACACACACAAATTCATATACATGCACACTCTCACCCACACTCTCACACTCTCTCACACACATAAATACATATACACACACTCACACTCTCTCTCACACACACACATTCACACTCACACTCACTCCCTCACACACACACACACTCACACACACTCTCTTACTCATACACACACTCGCGCACACACACACTCTCACTCACTCACACACACTCACTGTCACTCACACCCACACACACTCTCTCACTCTCACACACACTCACTCTCACACACACTCACTCTCACACACACTCACTCTCACACAATCACACACTCTTACACACACACTCATACTCTCTCACAATCACACACACACTCTCATATTCACACTCACACACACACATACACTCACCCACTCTCACACTCTCACACTCTCTCACACACATAAATACATATTCTCACACTCACACTCACTCTCACACACACACATTCACACTCACACTCACTCCCTCACACACACACTCACACACACTCTCTTACTCATACACACACTCGCACACACACACACTCTCACTCACACACACTCACTGTCACTCACACCCACACACACTCTCTCACTCACACACACACTCACTCTCATACAATCACACTCATACTCTCTCACAATCACACACACACACACTCTCACATTCACACTCACACACACACATACACTCACCCACTCTCACACTCACACACTCTCTCACACACATAAATACATATACACACACTCACACTCTCTCTCACACACACACATTCACACACACACACACTCTCTTACTCACACACACACACTCTCTCACTCACACACACACACTCTCTCACTCACACACACTCTCACACAATCACACTCTCTCACACACACACTCATACTCTCACACACACACTCATACTCTCACACACACACTCATACTCTCACACAATCACACACACACTCTCACACTCACACAAATACATATACATACACACACTCACCCACTCTCACACTCACACACTCTCTCACACACATAAATACATACACACAAACTCTCACACACAGAAATACATGTACACACACACTCACACTCTCTCTCTCACACTCACACATTCACTCCCTCACACACACACGCACACACACATACACACACTCACACTCACACACACACTCATACTCTCACACAATCACACACACACACTCTCACACAAATACATACACACACACACAAATACATATACACACTCTCACACACACATACACATATACACACACTCACACACACATACACATATACACACTCTCACACACATACACATATACACACTCTCACACACATACATATACACACTCTCACACACATACATATACACACTCACACTCTCTCGCGCGCACACACACACAAATGCAATATATTCACTCACACTCACATATACACACACACACACACACTAATTCATGTACACACACACACACACACACAAGTACATATACATACACACTCACATTCACACACACACACACTCACACCCTCACTCACACACACACATACTCACACACACACACACACACACACACTCGTACACACACACACTCTTGCGCACACGCACACACACTCTCTCACACACACACTCGCTCTCACACAATCACACTCTCTCACACACACTCACAGACACACTCATACTCTCACACAATCACACACATACACACTCACGCACACACTCACACACATACACACACACAAATACATATACACACTCTCTCACACACATACACACTCTCTCACTCACACACAAATACATATATTCACTCACACTCACCTATACACGCAGACACTCACACACACAAATTCATGTACACACACATACACACACTCGCACACAAGTACATATACGCACACACAAACTCACATTCACACACACACACACACACACACACTCCCTCTCACAGACACGCACTCAGGCACACACACACACACTCACTCTCACACACACACTCTCTTACTCACACACACACTCGCACACACACATTCACACCCACACACTCTCTCACTCACTCTCACACACGCTCTCACTCACACACACACTCATACTCTCACACAATCACACACACACTCTCACATTCACACTCACACAAATACATATACACACACACACAAATACATACACACACACACAAATACATACACACACACACACATATACACACTCACACACACATACACACTCTCTCGCACACACACACAAATGCAATATATTCACTCACACTCACATATACACACAGCCACTCACACACACTAATTCATGTACACACACACACTCACACACACAAGTACATATACGCACACACACTCACACAGACACACACAAATACATATATACACACACAAACTCACACACACTCACATTCACACACACACACACATTCTCACACACACACACTCGCACACACACACACTCACTCTCGCGCACACACACACACTCTCTCACTCACACACACTCACACACACATGCTCACACTCACTCTCACACAATCACACTCTCTCACACACACTCACAGACACACTCATACTCTCACACAATCACACTCACTCTCACCTTCACACACATACACACTCATGCACACACTCACACTCACACACATACACACACACACTCTCTCACACACATACACACTCTCTCACTCACACACAAATACATATATTCACTCACACTCGCATATACACGCAGACACACACACACACAAATTCATGTACACACACATACACACACTCGCACACAAGTACATATACGCACACACAAACTCACACACACACTCACATTCACACCCACACACACACACACACACACACTCTCACTCACACCATCACACACACACACACTCCCTCTCACAGACACGCACTCAGGCACACACACACTCACACTCACTCAATCACACTCACACCATCACACACACACACACACACACTCACACAACTGCACTCACACACACACACACATACATAGTTACACTCACACACACACAAAAACATATACACACTCACACACACACTCTCTTACTCACACACACACACACACACTCTCACACTCTTTCACACACACACACATTCTCACATACACACACATATACACACACTCTCACTCACACACACAAACACATACACACACACACTCATACACACCCTCATACACTCACACAAATACATATTCACAGTCACACACACACATACACACTCACACAAATGCATACACACATTCACACATAAATTCATATACATTCACACTCTCTCACACACATACACAAAGTCTCACACTCACACATTCACATATACGCAATCTCACACACATACACACATACATACACACACACTCACACACACATACGCACTCACTCAGACATGCACATTAACACACTCACACACACACTCTCACAGACACACACAGACCTTCTCACACAGACACACACCTACACAGACACTCACACACACGCAGACACACTCTCACACACACATATACACACACACATACACTCAAACACACACACTCACACATACACAGACACTCTCACACATATACACCCTGTCACTCACTCAAACACATATGCACACACGCATTCAGACACACTCACACACACTCACTCACATATACACACTCATATTCACACTCACACATATCCACACACACACTCACATACACACACACTCACACACGCACTAACTCACCCACACACTCATACCACACACTCACACATACACACACAACTCACACACTGTCACTCAGTCACACACTCTCACTCTCAAACACTCACACTCACACATACCCACACAGAAATACATACACACACACACAGACACACTCACACACTCTCCCACACACAAATACATATGCACACACAGAAACCCACCCACACACACACACACTCTCACTCACATTCGCGCACACACCCACACTCTCACACAATCACACTCACACACTCACTCACTCACGCTCTCTCACACTCACACTCTCATGCATTAACACACACACACTCTCTCACAAACATACACACTCTCTCACAAACATACACACACACTCTCACACTCAAACTCTCTCACACACTCACACTCTCACACACACTCACACTCTCACACACACTCACACTCTCACACACACTCACACTCTCACCCCGCACAAATACATATACACACACTCTCTCTCACACACACTCTCACACTCACACAGAAATACACATATACACACACACACTCACACAAACGCAGACACTCACACACTCGTGCACACAAACACTCTCTCTCACACACACACTCACATTCCCAAACATACACACACACTCTCACTCTCTCTCACACACACACTCACCCCCTCACACACACTCACACTCACACTCACTGACACTCACACAATCACATGCACACACTTACACACTCACACTCACACAATCTCACTCTCACAATCTCACACACACATTCACACGTGCACACTCTGACACACACTCAATCACACTTACACACACACTCACACTCTCTTACAAACACACTCACACTCTCACACACACTCTCACACAATCACACACACACATACACATTCACACACAATCACACTCACACACACTCACTCTCTCACACACTCACTCTCTCACACACACACTCACACACAAATACATACACACACTCACACAGATATATATACACACTCACACACACACACTCACTCTCACACACACACAAACACATATACACATTCTCACACACACATACACACTCTCTCACTCACACTCTCTCACACACACACAAATACATATATTCACTCACACTCACATATACACACAGACACTCACACACACAAATTCATGTACACACACACACTAGTACATATATGCACACACCCTCACACAGACACACACAAATACATTTACACACACACTCGTATTCACACTCAATCATACTCACACCATCACACACACACACTCTCACACACACTCATACTCTCACACACGCACTTACTCTCTCACACACTCACACAGACACACTCTCACACACGCGCACATATACACACACTCCCACATACACACATACATATACATGCTCACACACTCACACAAACACACTTACACATATGCAGACACACACACATTCACACTCACATATACACACAGACACACACACACACTCTCACATACACACACACACTCATACACACACGCTGTCAGTCACTCACACACATACGAACACACACACTCAGACACACTCAGTCACACACTCATTTTCACACTCACACATATCCACACACACTCTCACACGCACTAACTCACCCACACACTCATACCACACACTAACACATACACACAGATACACAAACACACACACTCACACACACACATAAACACACTCTCACACTGTCACTCACTCACACTCTCACATACACACACACTCCCATTCATACTCACACATACCCACACACACAAACACACTCACACACACACAAATACGAATACACGCTCACACACCAAAATACATACACATGCACACTCAAACACACTCACTCTCTCACACACACACACTCTCTCTCTCACACACTCATACACATACACTCACACCATCACACATACACACTCTCACACACACTCATACTCTCACACAATCACACTCACACACACACACTCTCACTTACACACACATACATATATTCACTCACACTCACATATACACACACTCACTCACACACACTAGTACCTATATGCACACACACTCACAGACACACACAAATACATATACACACACACTCGCATTCACACATGCATACACACTCACTCTCACAGACACACACACACACTTACTCAATCATACTCACACCATCACACACATACACTCTCACTCTCACACACATACACTCTCTCACACATACATACACACTCTCACACTCACTCTCTCTCACACAATCACATTCTTACACTCACACACATACACACACTCACTCACACTCACACAGACACTCACATACACACTCGCTCACTCACACTCAAATACATATACACACACACACTCACACAGAGAAATACATATACACACACACACTCTCTCTCACACACATGCACACACACACTCTCACACAATCATGCTCACACACTCACACACACAATCACACTCTCACTCTCACACACACTCACATTCATAGACATACACACACTCACACACACATACACACAGACTCTCACACACACACTCACACTCACTATCTCTCACACACACACACACACTCTCTCTCAATCACACACTCACACTCTCACACAATGCTCACACACTCACTCACACAATCACACTCACACTCACAAGCACACACACTCACTCTCACATAAACACTCTCACACTCACACTGTCACTCACATGCACACACACACACATACACACACACTCAGACACGCACACTAACTCACTCACAGATACACACATAAATACACACAAACAAACACACACTCACACTAACACACGCACTCTCTCACACGCTCGTATACTTATACACACACACTCACATATATACACAACACAAAGTCTCACACTCACACATACACACACACACACACACACACACACACATACGCACTCACTCAGACACACACACACTCACAGACCTTCTCACACGGGCACACACCTACACAGACACTCACACACACGCAGACACACTCGCACACACATATACACTCAAACACACACTCACACATACACAGACACTCTCACACATATACACTCTGTCACTCACTCACACACACATTCAGACACACTCACACACACTCACTCACATATACACACTCATATTCACACTCACACATATCCACACACACTCACACATACACACACACTCACACTCTCACACAATCACACTCACACACTCTCACTTACACACACATACATATATTCACTCACACTCACATATACACACATTCACTCACACACACAAATTCATGTACACACACACACTAGTACCTATACACACACACTCACACAGACACACACAAATACATATACACACACACTCGCATTCACACATGCACACACACACACTCTCACAGACACACACACACACACTAACTCAATCATACTCACACCATCACACACACACACTCTCACTCTCACACGACCACACTCACTCACACACACACACACTCTCTCACACATACATACACACTCTCACACTCACTCTCTCTCACACAATCACACTCTCACACTCACACACTCTCACACACTCACACAGACACTCACACACACACTCGCTCACTCACACTCAAATACATACACACACACACACATGCACACACACTCACACACACAAATACATATATACACACACACACACTCACACACAGAAATACATATACACACACACACTCTCTCTCACACACATGCACACTCACACTCTCACACACATTCACACTCTCTCTCAATCACACTCACACAATCATGCTCACACACTCACACACAATCACACTCACACACACTCACATTCATACAGACATACACACACTCACACACACATACACCGAGAGTCTCACACACACACTATCTCACACACACACACACTCTCTCTCAATCACACACTCACACTCTCACACAATCATGCTCACACACTCTCACACACACACAATCACACTCACACTCACAAGCACACACACTCACACTCACTCTCACACAAACACTGTCACTCACATGCACACTCACACACAAATACATGTACACACACACACTCAGACACGCACACTAACTCACACAGATACACACATAAATACACACAAACAAACACACACTCACACTAACACACGCACTCACTCTCACACGCTCGTATACTTATACACACACACACTCACACATAAACACACACACAAAGTCTCACATTCACACATACACAATCTCACACACATACATACACACACACTCACACACACATACGCACTCACTCAGTCTTGCACATTAACACACTCACACACACACACAGACCTTCTCACACAGACACACACCTACACAGACACTCACACACACATATACACACACTCACACATACACAGACACTCTCACACATATACACCCTGTCACTCACTCACACACATATGCACACACACATATTCAGACACACACACTCACTCACATATACACACTCATATTCACACTCGCACATATCCACACACACTCACACACGCACTAACTCACCCATACACTCATACCACACACTCACACATACACACACAACTCACACACTGTCACTCAGTCACACACTCACACTCTCACACACTCACACTCACACATACACACACTCTCCCATTCACACTCACACATACACACACACAGACACACTCACACTCTCGCACACACACAAATACATATGCACACACACAAACTCACTCACACACACACACACTCACATTCGCACACACACCCACACTCTCACATTCTCACACAATCACACACACACACTCACTCACGCTCTCTCTCACACACACACTCACACTCTCACACAATCACACTCACACTCTCATGCATTAACACACACACACTCTCTCACACACTTACACACACACTCTCACCTCACACTCTCACACACACAAATACATATACACACACTCTCACACTCACACAGAAATACACATATACACACACACACTCACACAAACACAGACACTCACACACACGTGCACACAAACACTCTCGCGCACACAAACACTCTCTCTCTCTCACACACACACACACTCACATTCCCAAACATACACACACACTCTCACTCTCTCTCACACACACACTCACCCCCTCACACACTCACCCCCTCACACACACTCACTGACACTCTCACACACTCACTCACTCTCACACAATCACATGCACACACTTACACACACTCACACTCACTCTCACATGCACACTCACACAATCTCACTCTCACAATCACACACACACACAATCACACACACACATTCACACATGCACACTCTGACACACTCACACAATCACACTTACACACACATACACACTCTCACTCACACAAACACACACTCTCTTACAAACACATTCACACTCTCACTCTCTCACACACACACACACTCTCACACTTACACACACACTCTCACTCACACAAACACACTCACACTCTCACTCACACACTCACAGTCACACAATCACACTCATACACACTCACTCTCTCACACACACACTCACACACAAATACATATACAAGCACTCACACACAAATACATATACAAGCACTCACTCTCTCACACACACACACAATCTCACACTCTCACACACACACAAACTCTCACACACACACACACAAATACATACCTATACACACTCACACAAATACATATACACACATACACACACTCAGTCATTCTCACACTCTCACACTCACACATACACTCATTCTCACACAATTACACCCACACACACACACTCACACAAATACATATACACACACACTCGCATTCACACATGCACACACACTCTCATAGACACACACACACTCACACTCACACACACATGCACACTCTCACACAACCACATTCACACACACACACACTCTCTCTCTCTCACATACTCTCTCTCTGACACTCTCACTCACTCTCACACAATCACACAGACACTCGCATACACAGTCACTCACACACTCAAATACATATTCACACTCACACACACACAAATACATATACACACTCACATACACACACACAAATTCATATACACACACACACACAGAAATACACATACACACACACCCACTCTCACACACACACTCACTCACTCTCACACACACACTCACTCTCTCTCAATCACACACTCACATACACACTCACACACTCAAACACACAATTACACTCTCACACAATTATACTCTTGCTCACACACAAACACATACACACTCCTATTCACACACATACACTCACACTCACACATACACACACACACACACAAATACACATACACACATACAAACTCTCACACACACAAATACATATACACGCACTCACACTCACACACACAATCACACTCTCTCACACACACTCTCACACTCACACACAAATACATACATATACACACTCACACAAATACATATACACACATACAGTCATTCTCACACCCTCACACTCACACATACACTCATTCTCACACAATTACACCCACACACACACACACACAAATACATATACACACACTCGCAGACACACATGCACACACACTCACTCTCATAGAAACACACACACACACACACACGCACACTCTCACACAACCACATTCACACACACACACTCTCTCACACACACATACACTCTCTCTCACACATACACACACACTCTCACACACATACATTTACACACTCTCTCACAATCACACAGACACTCACATACACAGTCACTCACACACTCAAATACATATTCACACTCACACACACACATACACACTCACACAAATACATATACACATACACACACACACACACTCACACAAATACATATACACATACACACACACAAATTCATATACACACACACACCCACTCTCTCACACACACACTCTCTCTCAATCACACACTCAAACACACAATCACACTCTCACACAATTATACTCACACTCACACACAAACACACACATATACACGCACTCCTATTCACACACATACACACACACAAATACATATACACACACACAGACACGCACACTAACACACTCACAGATACACACATAAATACACACACAAACACACACACAAATACATATATATACACACACACACACACTCAGACACGCACACTAACACACTCACAGATACACACACACGCACACACACACACACTCTCACAGACACACACACTCACACCTACACAGACACTCAAACACACACACTCACACATACTCTCACATACACACACACTCTCACACACACTCTCACATACATATACACACACTCGCACACACACACATATACACAGGCACTCTCACACACATACTCACACACACTTATACATATACAGACACACACACCCATACACACATATGCACTCTCACACACACACACAAATACACAGACACACTCATACACACACGCACACACACTCTCACATACACATTCATATTCACACTCACACATATCCACACACACTCACACTATCACACTCACACAACCACACACACACTCACACTCTCTCACACACATACACACACACTCTCACACTCACTCTTTCTCACACAATCACACTCTCACACACTCTCTCACAATCACACAGACACTCACATACACACTAACTCACACTCAAATACATAAACACACACACTCACAGACACACAAATACATATTCACACTCACACACATACACACTCACACACATACACACTCACTCACACACTCACAAAAATACATACACACACACACACAAATACATATACAAACACATAAACTCACACACAGAAATACATATACGCACACGCACCCACTCTCTCACACACACTCACATTCACACTCTCTTACAAACACTCACACTCTCACTCACACTCTCACACAATCACACTTACACACACACACACACTCACAGTCACACAATCACACTCATACACACTCACTCTCTCACACACACACACACACACACTCTCACACACACACACTCACACTCACACAAATTCATACATATACACACTCACACAAATACATATACACACATACACACACTCACAGTCATTCTCACACTCTCACGTACACAAACACTCCCATTCACACTCACACATACCCACACAGAAATACATACACACACACAGACACACACTCACACTCTCGCACACACAAAAATACATATGCACACACACAAACTCACCCACACACATACACACACTCACATTCGCACACACACCCACACTCTCACACACACACTCACTCACGCTCTCTCACACACACACACTCACACTTTCACCCAATCACACTCACACTCTCATGCATTCACACACACACACACACACACACACTCACACTCAAACTCTCTCACACACTCACACACACAGTCTCTCACCCCACACTCACACACTCACTGACTCACTCTCACACACTCACTCACTCTCACACAATCACATGCACACACTTACACACACTCACACTCTCACACACACTCTCACATGCACACTCACACAATCTCACTCTCACAATCACACACAATCACACACACACATTCACACATGCACACTGACACACTCACACAATCACACTTACACACACATACACACTCTCACCCCACACAAATACATATACACACACACTCTCTCTCACACACACTCTCACACTCACACAGAAATACACATATACACACACACACTCACACAAATGCAGACACTCACACACACGTGCACACAAACACTCTCTCGCACACACTCTCTCTCTCACACACACACTCACATTCCCAAACATACACACACACTCACACTCTCTCTCACACACACACACACCCCCTCACACACACACACACTCTCACACACTCACTGACTCACTCTCACACAATCACATGCACACACTTACACACACTCACACACACTCTCACATGCACACTCACACAATCTCACTCTCACAATCACACACACACATTCACACATGCACACTCTGACACACACACACACACATACACACTCTCACTCACACACACTCACACTCTCACACACTCTCTCACTCACACACACTCACACTATCACACTTACACACACATACACACTCAGTCACACAATCACACTCATACACACTCACTCTCTCACACACACTCACACACAAATACATACACACTCACACAGATATATATATACCCACTCTCACACACACACAGTCTCACTCACACACACACACACACACACAAATACATATACACACATACATAATCTCACACACACACAAATACATATACAAGCACTCACTCTCACACACACACACACACACACACACACACACACACACAATCTCACTCTCTCACACACACACTCACACACACAATCTCACACTCTCACACACACACACACACACACACGAATACATACCTATACACACTCACACAAATACATATACACACACACTTGCATTCACACATGCACACACACACTCATAGACACACACACACTCACACAACCACATTCACACACACTCTCTCTCACACATACACTCTCTCTCACACATACACATACACACTCTGACACTCTCACTCACTCTCACACAATCACGCAGACACTCACATACACAGTCACTCACACACTCAAATACATATTCACACTCACACACACAAATACATATACACACTCACACACACATACACACTCACACAAATACATATACACATACACACACAGAAATACATATACACACACACACCCACTCTCACACACTCACCCACTCTCACACACACACACTCACTCTCACACACACACACACATACACACACACTCAAACACACAATCACACTCTCACACAATTATACTCTCACACACACACAAACACACACATATACACACACTCCTATTCACACACATACACTCACACATACACACACACAAATACATATACACACACACAGACACGCACACTAACACACTCACAGATACACACACACGCACACACACACACACTCTCACAGACACACACACTCACACCTACACAGACACTCAAACACACACACTCACACATACTCTCACATACACATACTCTCACATACACACACACACACTCTCTACATACATATACACACACTCGCACACACACATATACACAGGCACTCTCACACACATACTCACACACACTTATACATATACAGACACACACACCCATACACACAAATACACAGACACACTCATACACACACGCACACACACTCACACACATGTATACAGACTCACTTACACACTCTCACATACACACTCATATTCACACTCACACATATCCACACACACTCTCACTATCACACTCACACAACCACACACACACTCACACTCTCTCACACACATACACACACACTCTCACACTCACTCTTTCTCACACAATCACACTCTCACACTCTCTCTCACAATCACACAGACACTCACATACACACTCACTCACACTCAAATACATAAACACACACACTCAGACACACAAATACATATTCACACTCACACACATACACACTCACTCACACACTCACAAAAATACATATACACACACTCACACACACAAATACATATACAAACACATAAACGCACACACAGAAATACATATACGCACACACACCCACTCTCACACACACACTCACATTCATACACACATACACACACTCACACAATCACACTCTCACACACATACACACACTCATATTCACACACATACACTCACACACAAATACATATCCACGTATACAGACTCACTCACACACACTGTCACTCACTCATACACATACACACACATACACACTCACTCACACATACACACTTATATTCACACTCACACATATCCACACACTCACACTATCACACTCTCACAACCACACACACACTGTCACTGTCTCACACACACACACTCTCTCACACACACTCTCTCTCTCACAATCACACTCTCACACAATCACACTCTCACACAATCACACTCTCACACATACACATACTCTCTCACACTCACTCTCACACACAATCACACAGACACTCACATACACACTCATACACACTCACTCACACACTCAAATACATACACACTCACACACACAAATACATATTGACACTCACACACAGAAATACATATACATACACACACACATCACACACACACATTCATACACACATACACTATCTCAATCTCACTCTCAGACTCACTCACACACACACTCACAATCACACACACACACACAAACACACTCATATTCACACACTCTCAATCACACACACAAATACATATACACACACACACTCAGACACGCACACTAACACAGTCAAGGATACACACACATAAATACACACACACACTAACACACAAATACACACACACTCACACACACTTATACACACACACAAAGTCTCACACTCACACATTCACACATACAGAGACAATCTCACACACATACACACTCACTCACATACGCACACACATACACACACACACTCACACACTCAGACACGCACACTAACACACTCACAGATACACACACACACCACACACGTACACACACAGACATTCTCACACAGACACACACACACTCACACCTTAACAGACACTCACATACACTCACAGACACACTCACACACGACGCACATACATACACACACACACAAACACACACTCGCACACACACACTCACAGACATACACAGACACTCTCACACACACACTCATACACACTTATACATATACAGACACACACACATACACAGACACACTCATACACACATGCACACACACGTATACAGACTCACTCACACACTCTCACATACACACACACTCACGCACACATACATACACTGTCACTCACTCACACACATACGCGCACACACACTCAGACACACTCACACACCCACACACACTCACACAATCACACTTACACAATCACACACACACAAATACATATACACACATAAAACATATACACACTCACACACAAACATACACAAAACACACACACACATACATATACACACTCTACACACACACACACTCCACACACACATATACACACATACACACTCAGTCACACAATCACACCCACACACAAATACATATACACACACACACACACAAACGCAGACACTCACTCACACGCGCACACACTCTTGCACACACACTCTCACACACATCCTCACTCTCTCTCATACGCACACAATCACTCTCACAATGACACACACACATGCTCTCACACAATCTCTCACCCACACACTCTCACAACAACAATATACACACACGTACACACTCACACTCACACATTCGCACACACACACACAACACACCGTACACACACACACACACAGTCACTACACACATCACAGTCACAAACACACTCACAGTCACACAATCACATATACACACATACACATACACTCTCACACTCACAATCACACTCACACAATCACATAACACTCTCACTCACTCTCACACACACACACACAATCACACACACTCGTACAA
This sequence comes from Hemiscyllium ocellatum, assembly GCF_020745735.1. NCBI lineage: Eukaryota > Metazoa > Chordata > Chondrichthyes > Orectolobiformes > Hemiscylliidae > Hemiscyllium > Hemiscyllium ocellatum. The sequence continues at coordinate 121,492 of NW_026869246.1, read as the reverse complement.
TCACTCTCACACACACAAATAAATATACACACAAACTCCACCCACACACACAAAATACACACACACTCACACACACACAAATACATATACACACACACTCACACATGACAGAAATACATATACACACACACACTCTCACACCCACTCATATACACTCACACAAATACATACACACACACTCACACTCTCACTCTCACACAATCACATACACACACACACACCACACTCAGGCACTCAACTCACACACACACATATAAACACACGTATACAGACTCACTCACACACTCTCACATACACTCACTTCTCTAACACTCACACATTCACACAATCACATATACACACATACACACACAGTCACACAATCACACTCTCACACACACACACACACACACAAATACATATACACACACACTCACACAAATTCACACAATCACATATACACACACACTCAGTCCACCAAGTCACACAATCACACTCACACACACACACAAATACATACAGTCTCTCTCACACACATACACACTCTCTCACTCACACTCTGTCTCACACACACAAATACATATACACACTCACACTCACATATACACACAGACACTCTCACACACACAAATTCATGTACACACACACACACACTCGCACACACACAAATACATACACACACACACACACAAATATATTATACAAACACACAAACTCACACACACAAACAAATACATATTCACCCATGACAGAAATACATATATACACACACACACACTCATACACACTCACACAAATACATACACACACACACACTCACATTCAAATACAAAAACACACACTCACACTCACTCACACAATCACATTCACACACACAGACACACATTCACACACACAGACACACACTCACAGGCATTCAACTCACCACAAAACATACACACACACACTCTCACACGCACTCACTCTCTCTCTCACACACACACAGGCACTCAACTCACACACACACACACACACACAGGTATACAGACTCACTCACACACTCTCACATATACACACACTCACACACAATACACACACTGTCACACACTCACACACATACGTACACACACACACATTCAGTCACACACTCACTCACACATACACACTCATATTCACACACACACATATCCACACACACACACATACACACACACACTCTCCTACACACTAACACATACACACATACACACAGATGCACAAACACACACACACACAACTGTCACTCACTACACACCCAAACACTCACACTCCCATTCTCACTCACAACATACCCCACACCACACACACACACACACAGAGACACACTCACACTCAGACACGCACACTAACACACTCACAGATACACACACATACAAACACACACTCGCATATTCATACACACACACACACGCATACATGCACACACACATAATACTCTCTCACACATACACACACTGTCACATTTACAAACATACACATACACTCTCTCTCACACATACACACTCACCCTCACACACACACACACTCACTCACATTCACACACTCACACACACACTTACACACATTCACCACACACTCTCTCTCTCACACACCCACACACACAAAATATATACACACTCACACTCACATATACACACAGACACTCTCACACACACAAATTCATGTACACACACACACAAATACATATACACACACAAACTCACAAATACACGCTCACACACACAAATACATACACACACACACAAATACATATACAGACACAAACACACGCACAAATACATATACACATCCAAACCCTCACACACAAACACAATACATGCACACACACAAACACACACACACAAACACAAATACATGCACAAACACAAACACACACACACAAACACATGTGTACACACACACACAAATACATA